>NW_007577931.1:158585-201092 GCF_000690725.1 Stegastes partitus
GAGTAACTTTTAATGAACAGCAACCACTGTGATGACCACAAAATAACATACAACCATGGATTTTCTCTACATTTCCCAAGATTCCCTTAACTCAGTGACATTAAAGTGGCTTTTATCAACATGTTTACAGTAATTAAGGTTTGACAGTGACTCAGAGTGAGTAAAGTTAGATCGAAACAAAAAGCAAAAAGGTCAAATATGCTTTCTGTGGAAGAACTACATTTCTGCTTCTTGGTTTACTTACTACAGTGTGTTCTAAAGCAGCTAAAATGTCACGTCATAGCGAGCTAGCCAACTACACTTAGCTAATACAAGCACATGGTTGTAGCAGAGCAAAGAAGCACCAACAAGTTCCCCAAGTGTTTGGCATGTTCAACAGTAGTACACCTTGTTCCTGTTCCATTAAAAGTTATCTAGTGTCACTTTAAATGTAGATTTTATAAATAAGCTAACATCCATTACATCAAAGCATTCGCTAAACTAGTTCACACGATGCCGAACAAGCCTATCAGCGCCTCTCTTTGTGTTTTGCAGTGGACCGGAGTTTTAAATCTGGTGTATGTGGCAACATTTCCACGCTGTACGCCGGCAGCGATGCGTTTCACATCAGCCAGCGGTGACTGGCTGCCAGAGCGATGGAACAAACTCCAGAATATGACAGAATTTATGGCAGAAAAACCAAGAAAGCATCCAAGAAAAGTTTCTAATGCTCCAGATGAAAAACAAAAAGAAACTCAGTGGTCAGAAGAAGGATTACAGCCTTAAAAAGAGAGCGATCAATGACGAGGCATACGTGATCATGTGTTGGCGTATTTACTCTCATCGCCAACAGGGGGAGACAAACCCTCTTTACTGGAGGTTAACACAAGATTTAAACACTTTTTGAAGTGAAAACCTTTTCAATAAACGACAGGCCTCTTGATTTACAGGAGAAAAATGCTATTAGCCTCATCAACAATAGTTCTGCTATTTTCCAAATGAATCACAGTGAGACATCAAATTCCATGAAAGGACCCTGAAACCGACACAGATAAATGGAATTCGGCCCTCATTACCTGCCAATTTCCTGCTTGGACATGTCAAAATGCTTCCTGTGAAAAAGGCCAGCTACCAAAAAACACATTTCTTGCATGACCATGGCAACCCATCCACCCAGGTTCTGGTGATACAACAAGACAGATTTCTCTCGACACACGCAAAAAGAGGCGAATGTGTTGTTAAGCGAATGTTTTCATGATAATGAGAAAAAGTAAAACCAGAGTCTTTGCCACTTTGCTGTTGAAATGAATGTGCAAGAACATTTCTACATCTTAGAAAAACACAAAACGAAAAACTCCGTGTCTCCAATTAAACCACAGATTAACAACAGACATTTGGGGATCTTATTTCTCACAGAACATTCTGTCTTCGCTCATTGTTCGTCTTTGTAATTTTCAGCAGTCGGTGTAGCTTGTGGGGTTTTTTTTATTCGAGGTAAAATCTCGTGATCAAAGAATCAGTGAAATTTAACAAGAGAATCCAGAGGAGCTCTGGCGGTAGATCTGCGGCTGGCACTACCTCATAGGAGGTTGAAAAGTTTGCAATACAGCTCCGGGCCAGACCCAATTCCCACTTTAAAGCTCACCAGCACAGGCTCAAAAAGCAATTCCACATTTAAATTTCACCAGTTAAGAATTATATTTGAGATATTTCTACTTGAATCACAGCTGCCGCATACGACGAAACACTGTGCAGCAGTTTAAACACTGAGCGATATAAGCATGAATGACTTCCTGCAGATTACTAAATGGTAAAATGGCCATACCGCTCTCTGATAATGTCAAATTCTGCTTCTTTCAAAGAAACTAATCAGAATCGGCCACACTTAAACTGATAAATGTCTTGTGTGTCCCAAAACTGATACGTAGCGCTCTCATTTTTCAGCGTGATAAGGGATTAGATGAGAGAATGGCGTGGGTCTGGTTGATGGATTTACACTGTTCATAACCATTCTGTAGATAGCTCCTCTCTTAAAGCTAGCACTACATTTCGCAGAGTGTTTCCTTGCCAGAAGCTCTGACTAATGCCGGAGTTGTCAGAAAGATTATCATTGCTTTAATGTAAGGAGGTGAACCAACACTAAATCTTGATAACAGTGGCAGGCAAATAAAACTTCAGCTTCTGCCCTTCCCCTGCTGTTGTGGTGTTTCGCAGCGCATAGTGCCGAGAGGCCATGTTGTTTTTTTTTCTCTCCCGAATTAAAACGCCTCCATCCTTCGCTTGTTCATAACCTCACACCCCAACAGTGGAGGTAATAAGGACTGTTTATTTGCTTAGCACTCTTAATCTTTTAATTTTTCATTTTGATTTCAATCAGTTTGCTCTTCTAATTTATACAGAGGGAGCTGCCGATGCTAATGAGAGGTATAGGGGAAGCACTGCGTCGATCTAATCCAAAGTAAACAGTGTTTAATTTGTATGAGAGTATGAACCTGCTGCTTCATCTCCTCATTTTCTTTGACCTGCTACAGGGGATGGAAACCAAAGAATGGAGTCAATAAGAAGTTAAAGGTGCTGTATGTAAGTATTTCTAACCCCGGGTTTTGTGTTTTCCTACCTACAGGTTGGCTCGTTGTTGGCGACCTGTGTGTCACTCTGCTGCTTCTCCAGTGAGACGCCATCTCCACCGTCTGTAAGGCAAAACAATGTAAGTTCCACTGGTGATGAGTAAGCTGGCGACTGTTCCCTGTCATGGTTAGATTACAGGTTAGCTGTCTGAACTATTCAGTCAACAGCCTCGTTGGCATGTGTCAACAAGATGTGACAACTCGAGGTTTGTCATTCATTGTGTGCATCAGCAGCGGTGCAATGCATTCTGGTAATGCTGCCATATGTTTTAGAAGCAGAGCCTGAAGCCATCGCCTGTTCCTTGTTTGCGTAAAGTTGAGCTTTAGGCTACTTTACGTAAATCAGGGTCATCCGGTTGCCACCCGACACCTCTGAAACCTCCAGAAAAAACTTGAAAGTAACTGCTGTTGATCTAAAATGACAGATTCTTGGCTTATTTCTTGCCTCAGATGTTTTCAAAAACACATTTCGGTGAACTGTTTTTTATAATTAGAGAAAGTTTCCAAGCGAGCCGCCATGTTGGTTCTGTTTGAGTCAAATTATGAAGCGTTTATCCTGTCAGGTGCAGCAAGTGTTTGCACAGTTGTAGGAGTTTGTAGCTTGTTAGAGAACAGCTGTCTGTCATCTGTCGTGGTCAGATGTCCATCAGATGTCCAATGCTGGAAAGCTGGTGAGCTGTAATGCACCTGTGACCATGAACCATTACTGGAAGCTACTGGAGGCTTCAACAAACTGGGAAACTGGAGTATAGTTATCCCATTAAACAAAGATATATACGCATATTCACATAACACTGGCTTTTGTCTTTGACTATACTTTACCGTTTTTTTTCCCGCAACCACAAATGTTTGCCGTCCTTACAGCTGCACCAATCAATGTTCTTGTCTTACCAAAGGCTCACATGGCTGTGTATAATGTGTAAGGCGTCACCCCTATAAACCCAGAGAATTATCACCCAATTTAGCAGTTCTCTAGAGTGTTTCAGCTTATTGTTTTGGTTTTATGACCTTCACATTAACTGCTTTGGTTCAGTCTCACCACCACCATCAACCTTGTCTACATCCTGAGCAGCTGTTTAAAAAAAAAAAAAACCTCCTATATTGTTGCTATCTGCCCAGCACAGACCACCACACTGATCAAAATTAGGAATTAATTAATCACACCGAACACTGTAGAGCTTGTAGCGCTGACGTTGTTAACAACCACAGCGGAACGAAAGCCACCGAATATTAAACTCGTCATTTATCACCTACATCAGGTGTTTAGAAACACAACTCCAGCGGACGCTAATTTCGCTCCATGTCTGTTGGATGTGTAAAAGAGGCAACTGTTTGCTCATTATTTAGCCATATCCTTTTCAAAAAAATGTGTCTGGGATGCTGGCTGTGAAGTTCTGCTCCCAGCCAAAAACTAATTAGACTAATTAACTGCCTTAACCAAATATTTTTAGTCGCCTAAACACAGATAGACTTTATTTGTAGAGGTGACGGATTAGAAAACAGTCGCTGTGTTGAAAGGCAGCGACAAACCTAGTTGTCCTTTTCATCATGCTTGATGGGGAAGAGAGAGATTTATCAGCAGAATAACTGGTCTGTTGGCTGGTGTCAAAAGCCTGCAGGGACAAAAGTGGTTATTCACCCTCCATTTAGAAAGATGATCTAAATGAAATGTATGGTCCTTGCTCTCCTCCATTGCTTGCGCAGTAAAGTGATGACAGTTGGCAGCCGGTGGAGCGTGGCGAGACGAGGCTCATTTCTCACTTCAAACTAGGCTAATCAGTAAATTAGCCTTCAAAATAGATGTTAGCGCATCCACGGGATGTTACAATGATTGGCTTTATGGCATTTTCGACAGATCCTCCCAGAAAGAGCTGCTCTGCGGCTCAGAGTCGGACTGTTGCTGGAGTCCGTCTGACCGCGCTCGAATGCACACCGATAATAAGCAGCGGTTCCGAGATAATACTTTCCCCCTCGGCTACTGACTATGTAACATCTGCACGTCTTGCCAATGGACAGTATGGACAGTTATTGCTGTGTGTCATATTTGAACACATTTTAGACATGACTATGCGGTGTAATAACATTAAAATAATGAACTAAAGTCGTGTTTCAAAGTGAAAAGTAGGTAACAAGAGGCCTTTTGATGTAACAGTAGAAAAAATGTCAAGACACAAAACTTGGACATGGACATTTTTGATTATTATTTTTTTTCCAATGGACTAAAATAATTTTTTAGCCCTGGAAGTGTTTTGTTTGATTTCTTTAAAAAAGAAAAGAAAAGAAAAAAAAAGATAATAGCAAGTATCTGTAAAATAGCGTCACTTATAGGGGCATTTAATTTTGGCAATATGTTACAGTCAAGAAATGCAAAAAAATACATATAATTATGTTGATTTCCAGTTTTAATCTACTTTTTTTTAACGGATTAAAGCCATTTTTTAACCCTACAAGTGTTTTTATGTTTTATTTTTTCTTTATTTCTTTAAGATAACAGTAAATATCCATAAACTAGCGGTCACTTATAGGGGCATCTACATACAGTTTTATTCTACTTTTTTTTTTTTTTTTTTTTACAACTACAGCGTATTTAAACAAAGTTTTTACTGTAATTTAACATCTTATTTTCTGCAATTTGGGCTGCAAGGTGGCTCAGTGGTTAGCACCGTTGCCTAACAGCGAGAAGGTCGCCAGTTTATGTCCCAGTGAGGACACCCGGGATCTCTCTGCGTGGAGTTTGCATGTTCTCCCCGTGCAGCATGGGTTCTCTCCAGGTTCTCCGGCTTCCTCCCACACAGTCCAAAAACATGTTGAGGTTAATTGGTGATTCTAAATTGTCCGTAGATGTGAGTGTGCTTGGTTGTCTGTCTCTAAGTGTAGCCCTGTGATAGACTGGTGACCTGTCCAGGGTGTCCCCTGCCTTCACCCTGAGTCAGCTGGGATAGACTCCAGCCCCCCACGACCCGAGTGAGGACTAAGCGGTGTATAGATAATGGATGGATGGATTTTCTGCAATTTGACAAAACAGGTGAAATCAGTGAAATGACAACTTGTTTCAAACTTACAGTCAAAAACGTTAACAATGTTCATGTGTGTGTGTTTTACGTCTTCTAACTTTGCATCTGTCTTCTCATCATCCCAACCTCTTAAACATGAAAACACTCCAGCTCGAGCAACCTTTACATACATCAACCCAAAGTCTCAGACGTCTGAAGTATCCTCGAATATTTCACTGAGCAGTTTAGTAGTTTAGAAGTATAACCCCCCTCCCGAAAACTCTTAATCTACCCTTGGGTGCTTCCTTCTGTGGCAGTGTCATTGCCAAGGTTTTAAATATTTATCAGAGGTATCGGTTAATTAAAACAGAGAGGGGCTTCAGATATCCTGAGCTCTAATCCATTTTAACGAACATCTGCCAGCACTGCATATGAGCACATGTCATTAAATTTAGCTGTAAAAGTTTGGTGCTTTATAATCGCCTCCCAAGCGAAACGGAGGAGGCCTCCGATTTACTGAATGCATTACAATAAACACGATTGTGCTGAAAAGAAAATCTACAGAATAATCTTTGCTCAGGTTGTGATATTGTTGTTTCCTAATTCCAAGAGTTTTCTTTAAAAAAAATACAGCATGTTGTTTCCAAAAAAAGTTGTTTTCAATTATATTTTCTGAATGAAAACAGCAAAACAATAAATGAGCACCGAATCCCTCGACAATCCCTGAAACTAAATTCTTAAGAAAACCCACAATTCTAGTCCTCCTTGGTCGGGCTGATAAACTAGTACAGAGAACAGCAAGTGTATAAGATTTACCAGACTAACCTTTCTCTATAAAATTCATGAAAAGAAGCAATTATAGGTTGGAACAATACATGAAAGAGAGCCATCGGCACATTGCGAGACTCCCTTCTTTCTCAATAATGGTGGAGATAATCCTATCAAAAGTGAAATGCACTAACATTTCTGAGGTCAAGCCCTCGCACTGGCAACAAGCGAGAAGGCCTTTTCTCTGCTGCATTCACAAACGACAGCAGAAATGTTGAGAAAAGCACCAGCAGTGTATTTTCATTATCTCAAAACAAATTCCCGAAAATGTTGAGCCACAGCTCTTTCTCGCATGGACCGTTGAGTTTTGTAGTTGTTGAGATCTGAAATAAACTCTTGAGCTCCATTCTTCACGCCAACACAACAACAAGTGGGTCTCGGCACGACGCTCAGCTCGAACCTCTGAACTGGCTGGCAATCTCTTTTTTTTTTTCGGTTTTGTATCTACGCCGCGTAATGCCGAGACAATAAAATATCAACTAAGCGTGCAATACGGGAGCGCTGTGTGTTTTTCACATAATTTATGAGGCTGCAGGATGTGCTGCCCCAGCTGACGATAAGAGAAGCAAGGTTTAACAAATGAGTCGGAGAGAGGGAGATAGGAAGACGGGAAGGAAAAGGGGAAAAAAAATCCTCTAACTTTGATTTACAACTGGAATGGAGAGCAGAATGAATGCGAGGCTGTGAAGCTGAGACCTCCCATCTGCTGTGCTGTAGGACAGAGGCAGAGCAGCCATCTGTGCCTGAATCTGCTTCAACATTTACATTTAGCACAGAAAAATAGGCAATCTCGATAACAAGCACCGAGATTATACAATCTGCAACCGTCCTATAACTTAATATACAACGTACAGTACATAGACTACACTGCGTCTGCATGTGGGGAAAACCTGCCAGAGGGATGAGTAATTTCATTTTTCATTTTCAATGCTCACCTTATTCTAATAAGGCTACCAGACATTATTTCGCAATAAACGCGGCGCAGGCTGTTTCGCCGCCGACGATCATGACGCCAGCCCATTTAATTCAAATACGAGCATTATTAGCAAATTCAGACCTTCCATTTGCGGGAGCCAATGCTATTTCAGATTTGAAATGATTTCCCCGAGAATCAAATGTCAGGACTCTACTTTAACAAAAATCTAATCACGTCTCTTCTGCCTCCTCCCCCGGACCTTGGGTCTATGACAAATGTCTCATATTCGAACACCTGCCAGACATCGCTCTCCGATTCTGTCTCCTGTCACAACGACAAAGAAGCGCTAACGCAGATAGATGGATAGGACGGGAGAGAACTTTGATTTTCTTCGCTCGGAAATATCTTCTACAGTGGTTCGCCTTTGATCCATTACGTGTCCTACTATGTAAATATTAAATAAGGAAAATCAAACGATTGCTCTTCGCTTTGAAGCACAAAACACAAGGAAACACACAAATATTAACATTATAGACAGATGGTGAAACAGACAGCTACATACCCGAGATAGCTAAAGACACGGAGATGTTTCTTTGAAATATTTAAACTAAAAAGGAGGTTTTAAGCAATGAAAAAAAAAAATGCAAAGATTCTTCAGTAAGAGGTTAAGTAACCAATAACTTCAAACAGGATGAGGGGGGAGAAAAAAAATGGACTTGGGTCGATGGAGAGAGTGCATGAGGAGGACAGGGAATGACAGAGAGGCGGTGAGACTTCAATGCCACATATCACACACCCTCCCCTCCACCCGTCCCTGGATTCAGCGCGAGCCACCCCGCGTGGATGATTCACAATGTGAGACGCAATTACCAGCATGACATTTCCTTTTAATTGGGTTACCAATGACTCCTTTCTGAGGCAAAGGTCATTTTCTGGCACAAGTCAAAGTCTTCTGCCGCCTATATTTCAGCGGAGGACTGATGAAGGATGGGTCTGGTAAACGGCAATATCACACCAGCCCTGAAAGTGACATTTACCCGTCTTTTACAAGCTCTTTGGTAAGCGGAATTACATAAGCCACGAGGCAGATTGTACACCGGTCCCTATGGAAACAACTTCATGCGTGGGTGTTAGGGTAAACCGGCCTAAAAATGAACAAACTGAATCTTGTTCTGTTTGAGTTCTCGAAAAAGGCCTGCAGTGAAAAGAATAATGGCTATTACTGCATTTCAATTTTCACCAAACCCAGGCGTTAATGTCTGGTGGAAGTGAACTTTTTCAGCTATCATTTTTGTGGACTTTCTCACTTCATCATGCCAAGTGCCAGCTTGATGCATCGAGGCATAATATTAAAGTGTACTGAGCTACAGCACATAACTTACTCTCTGTTGAAACATGCTAATCGAGGAGGTGGCTTTAAACAGCCATCACCTGCAGCCGGAGCGAGTCGATGACAGTTAGAGCAATTTTGCCACTTGCTCACTTTTTGCAATTAACTAATCAGGTCAGATACTAAGGGAGCTGGCCCAAAGGTGTTTCCTAGCAACCATGCCGTTGCGATCGGCCCGCAGTGTTAGTGTGTGTGTTTCCGTGGAGTGGGAGAGTTACTGCCGCAGTAAAACTGTCTCTCGGCCATAAGTGATTTGTGACTTCCCTCTCTTTTGCTGTGTCAATGTAGTGAAAGGCGTGAACCGTCTTTTTGTTTGAGCCGGCGTGCTTTATTACGGGGATGGAGATTGGCAGGTGGCGCGGGATCTAACGTACAGCCGAACCATGTTTACCCAGCGGACGGTGCAGCTCTCGCTCTCTGTGTAATAAAGATGTCGGATTCGTTCCAAGGAGCTCTGCATATAGGTTGTATTTTTATTGGCTTCTCCAAGTAAACATATGTGGTTAACACATTGCACAGGTGCAGCAACACAGTGGCTCTGATCAAAATGCTGGTAAACAAAAAATTTTCAGGTGGCAAACCAAACAGCAGATGTGCAATTTTTCAGATTCAGATATTGTTGTCTTTTTTTTTTTAAATCAAATTTTCAAACGATGGTGTTATTGGTTTTCATGAATAATTTTTTAAGCCCAGCTGCTGGAAAGTGAAAATCTAGTGTGGAAGCATCTGCACATGGGTTTTCCTGTCTTGCCAACCTGAGCCTGATATTTGGGGATAACTGGATTTACATTAAAGTTAGAGTGTGTGATTGTTGAAAACAGATTGTTGATATTTATCAGTTAGCACATTTAGATCGATAGCATCCCTCTGGCTCCCACTGACCCCTTTTCCCCAGTCACCTGCACAGGACATCATGAAGTTGCACTGTACGGACTGGACTGACTTTGTTTCCCATTTCCAGCTCAGGGCCATGTACAAACACTGAATATGTTTTTAGTGTATACACATAATAGACAGCTAGTAAACCATGAGGCGATGCTGACAGAACTTGTAAAAAACTGCACTCTGACTCTTTGGTGCTAGCATTCATGCTCTTAATGATAGCATGCTAATGCTAACATGCTAACCAAGACGGTGAACTTGACCGATGGTATTCCTTATGGCCTTTGCCACCTTAGCAATGATATTGTGAGGACATTAGCATGATTATGTTAGCATCTAGCTTAACGCCATTGTCTATATTGTAATAAAATGCACCACATTTTACATTGTATTGCACATTGACATTATTATATCTTTTTTTCGAGATCTGTGTGATGAAAGCCAACAAAAATGGAACACTTAAATAACACAATGGATTTCTTCTCATTGTAACAACCAAAGTGAGAGCTGTGCTTGTATTCTTGGCACAAGGGTCAAACAGATTTCTGGTGGGTGTTGGAGTCTGCCAGGGTTGCTTTGTGTTTTCAGTCCTGTTTATGGTATTTATAAATGGGATCTCAAGGTGTTAGCATGAGAAGGGGGTGTTTGGTTTGGGAACCTCGGTGTCTCTTTGTTTTGCAGATGGTGCGGTTCTTTTGGCTTCATCATACCGAGACCTTCACAAAGTCTGAGGCCAGTGGAATGCTAGTGGGTGAGTTGCTGCTCCAAGAGAAGGGGTTTAAGCATATTGGGATCTTGTTCATCAGTGACTTAGCATGAGATAGACAAAAGGATTGGTGTAGCATCAGCAGCAACCATCGTGGTGAAGGGTGAGTTGAGCCAGAAGGGAAAGGTATTGATTTATCAGTCGATCCAGATAACGACCCTTACCTATGGCCATGAGCTCTGGGTAGTGACCGAAAGAATGAGATGGGGAATACAAGTAAGCAAAACGAGTGGGGTAGCTGGACTCGACCTCAGAGATTGGTTGAGTTCAGACATCCGGAGGGAGCTCAAAAGAGATTCGCTGCTCCTTTTTGTCAAAAAAAAAGCCAGCTCAGATAGTTTCTGCATCTCATTAGGATGCCTCCTGAGTGCCTTCCTCAGGGCATGTCCAACTGGGAGGAGACCCCATGGTAGATCAAATACTTGCTGGAGGGATTACATATCTCATCTGCATAGCTCTTTATGATCCCGTAGGAGGGACCACAAAGCATTGCTGGTGAGAAGACATTTAGAATGACCTGCTTAACCTGCTGCTACCACGACCCAACCTTGAATAGGTGAAAGACAATGGATGGAATGGATGCAACAACGTCATCACACATTGCATATGTTTAAAGTAATTTTTGCTCACGCTGGTAGATTATTCACCCTCTCTGAACAAGAGTTATACCAACATTAGAAATATAGCCTTCTTATAAACCAAGCCATCAAGCCACAGTGTGAAATGATGTAATACAATGCATGCCGTGCTTTAATGGCCTGCCTACATGCACTGTAATGAATGCTGATCAACCTTAGATTAATGGACAATTACAGTCGTATTTTATTGCACATCAACAATATGGCCAAGTGGCCTGCTGGGGGCGGCAGGTTGGCAGTTTGGAAGCGTGTCTACAGAGACAGATTTTGTGTGTGTCTCTACGTCATAACTGGTAGGCATACAGGAGAAATTAAATGATTCGAAAATACATGAGCATTGATTATCCTTGACATGCTTGTTCTCGTGATGGGATGGGGAGATAGACTGTGAAATCATTCCCCTCTTCTTTTTTTTTTTTTTTTTCACTTCACACTGCTGTTCAGCTTTGTACAACAATACTTTAACAGTGTTATTCATAGAATGTGCTGTGAACAACACAAAAACACTGTCAACTTCATTAGCCGCTGACGACTTCATTAGCCCGTATAAACTGTTCATTAGCTTAAGAAGTTGAAAAGTGATCCTGACTGGGAACAAAGCATTGCTTTGATCAAATTCACTCATCCCAAGAGGAGGCTGGCTCTTTGTCTTTATGATATCTTGACAACAAGCCCCACCAGTGTGTCCTCTGTAGTTTGCAGTGTACGAATGCGAAGGCACACATTTGTGTCTGAAAGTGAATGTGTCTGTAGGGGTATGTGTCTCTGCCTGTTAGAAAGTGTGTTTCTTAGGAGGTCTGGGAGAGTAGGAGTGTGTGCCTAGGTCTGTTTATGTGTGTGAACTGACAAATCTGAAGTTGTCTTGGATCTCCCTTCGGCATTGGCTCCCGCTAGCAACTCTCTGTCTCTGTTGTGTTTGTAGATTACAGGGGCTGTTGATTTTAGAATGTTTCTTTTTCCAACTTCAAAGTTTGACTGATCTCGCTTGCAGTAAGGGACCGAGCCACTTAAAACTTTCATTATTGCTTTTCCTTCCTCCCCATTTTCCCTTTACCTCTGTCCACACGGGCAGCGTATACGTGGCTACCACCGCCGTAGCGCAGAGGTTTGACACATGACTGCATACAATACCGTAAGCTTTGCTCATCTGATTTTCCCATCCCAGCGTGAAGTAAGCCTGGAAGACGCTGAAGAAAATGCAGCAAGATGGACTGCTCAATCAGGCTCACAACAGCTTTAGAGCCGGCGTTAATTCGAAGCAGCGGGGGCTAAGGCATTTGCGAGTTGCCACTGGAAAGTAGACACATTAAAAATCCTGCCGAAATCCAATACAACAACTTGAAAGCCTTTTAAAGCCCAAGAGAGTTGAGAGTTAGAGTGCATTACAGTGCGTACATTAGTAAGTAAGGGTGGTTAGCAGTAAATGACATTAATCATGCACCCACTCAGTCTGTTGTGGAACCTTTTGAAGTGTTGCTGAGTAAATGCTTGGGAGACCTGGAAAGGACATGAATAACAACTCATGTCAATCACAGGCTCAGTCCAACGTTCAATTTTTTATTTAGTATTAAATAATTTGTACTGTATTGGAAATAGGACCTTTTATTGCTCAGACATTTTTTTTTCCATACTTTTGATGGCTGTGGCCAATGTTTTAGTCGCTAATATTTCACACAGTGTATTCATGTTGCTCTCTATGTAGCTCTGGTGGCAATTAAGCAGTTGGAAACCACAAAAATGCATCGCAATTTTAGGTGACGCTCACAAACAAGCATATTAGCTACATACCAGTGGTGAAATACGTTCATGCTGCCTTTTTACAGCCTATACTGGGTGTAAATGTGTCTGGTTTTACATGTAGTGATTCAATTAACAGTAAGAGTTCAGTGTTGTTGTGTATAATCATGCTCATTATTTAAGTAATCCTATTGGACCTCTAGATTAGAATCATGTTCCTCTGATCAGTCAGAAAATCAAAGTGGGATTACTGCGGTCGTATCACGGATTTCTAAGAAGATTAAGAGCTGAAACACTCATTATAATCTAAGAATCGTTCATCTCCTGATTGATTGTAGATAAAAAAAAAATAAAATAAAAAATTTTGCAGGGTGAAAAATATCTAGGAGTCAAGAGTCAGAGCAATTATAGGAGATCAAACCATTCGCCTGTCCTGAGACTTGATTTATGTCACGAGTGCTTTTCATACCAGCAGTGTCCATAGCAACAAAACCCTGCATGTGATATACTTGAAATCTGACAGTTGATTGGTGTGAACATTTTGATTTCACAGTCTGAGAATGTCGGTCTATTATCCCTCTCTGGAGAACGATCAGCTTTGAGATGATCAGATTTAGAGCTATCATGTCTATTTGTCGAGAAGGAGGTGGGAAAGAGAGAAATGAAGCAGCAGGAAGGCTGCAGTATAAGAATGGAGCACAAGTGTTTGCATTTATCTTGCGTAACATATGCACATCTCATTTTCTTCGCCCTCTGAACCAGTCTCCCAGTGTTGTTTAATCAAATTAGCTGAAGAACTCGGTGTAAAACATCCAGCCGAACTTGTAAAACATGCTTCCCAACCAACTCGGGGTGTGTAATTAATCATGTGGAAATTAAAGTAAAAGGAGGAGGTTTGACCTTGTCCTCAGAGAGTTAACCCATGTCCGCAGCACACGACTATTTTTACATTATTTTCAATTATCATCTGAAACAGACAGGGACCCTTGAGGAAGGTAGCCTCAATTTTGCCAAGTCCCTGTCATTGAGTCACATTACCACATTCTTTATATAGCGGAGCTGCAGAAACACGGTCAGCTGGCTCACACAATGTCCCTCACTACCCTGCCCCTTCAGATTAGAGACTCCGTTTGACAGAAATGCACTTGTTTCCTGCATACTATTTGACAAAGCACCCTACAAAAGTGTCTTGCAGCAGTGACTTAACGACACAAAATTTGAGATTTTTTCATTTTATTGCAGCCCATTACATATACAACAGTGGCAAGATGAGTGTTGACAGGTGCATTCCTAGGGCACTATTTCATAAAACTACCCTGCATATAAATGCCACTGAAATATTACTTAAAAAATGTCATTTGAGTAATAACATAAAAGCATTCAGCTGTGCACGTAGTGCCCAGGATAATGACTTTAGAGATACTGTCTTGTTGTGCACCAAATACTTCTTCGTTTAGTGTGACAGCATCTTAATTAATACACACTCTGGGGGTGCTGGAGTGGACTGGGTGCCTGTGGTGATTGACAGATAGATTAATATTGTCAGACCCTTGAGACACATGTCACATTCCACTTGAAGCCATTGTTACTCGTTTCAAGGACAATATCCTCCACCTCGACTCCACCCCTCCTTCACTATTCCACTGTTGTTGCACTGAGGAAGGGAGTCCAAGTGTCAGTATCATTCAAACCAAAGCCCGAAAAGGCAAATGTTGAAGCGGGTCCAAGGGAGAAAGAGCACTGAACATGCTAACATCTATTGTTTTGGTGAATATTAGTTCTATCAAAAAAGTAATTGGCATGAAATGCAGGAAAGCTGTTCTGGGAAATAACCTCTACACGATGCTGTATGCTGCCTTCAAACGGGGTTGTGTTTGCCGTGATCATGAGAAAAGTCCATTTAAACAACAACCGCTTCTGGTATTCACGACCACACAAGTGGAAATTTTCAAAAAGCTTCAAGTTCACGATTGGTAATGTGTTTGCTCATGTTTTCAGCAATGGAAGTTCATTTTTCACTGGATTTTAAGTTACATATATTATAATTTTAGTCATGTAAAGTATTTTATGTCTAAGGAAAGTAATTTTATGTCAACGGAAAATGTTGATATTCTTGACAGCCTTTTTGACTTCCGACATTATCTAACCCTATTGTTCGCTTGCTAAAGGTTTAGCCTAGACACCGCCGTCAACATCCACATTGCTCTTGCCTCACAGCAGTGTTGTCAGGACTTCCAGCCAATACCACTTTAACACACAGCTTTTGGTGTACACGACTTCTAATGTCAGAACCACAAGCTCACGAGCTCCATTTGAAAGCAGCATACTTTACTGTATTATGAACTGACACTTTGCTAAACCACTCACCCAGACACTGGTTTTCAAATCATAACAAGGCAATAATCACGAATAGGAAATCTTTTTCCTTCTCCGAAGAGTTGCCAAAAAGATCCCACAGATTACCTAGGCCAGATGAGATATGTATTCACTTCAGCGAGTTCTGGGTCTACGTGGGGGTCTCCTCCAAGTAGAAACATCTGGGAGATTCTTTCAGATGTCCAAGCTCTTCCCCATATCATTGAGCCCAGCCACCCTTCAGGGGAATCCCTTCGGGTCGCTTGAATCTTCAGTCTCATTTTTTCTGTCTCTACCCAGAGTTCATGACCATCGGTGAAGGTTGGGATGAAGACTGACCAGTAAATCAAGAGCCAATACTAGACCAGCCTCCTCTTCTAAACGATAGTCCGGTACAACACCTGTATTACTGCTGATGCTGCACCAATCCGTCTGTCCACCTCACACTCTATTTTCCGTAAATCGTGAACAACATCCAGACGGAGCAATTCATCACTTTCTGGCAGGGAACCATGCCCTTAGACTTGGAGGTGCTTGCTGTCATCTTGGGCGCCTCACACTTAGTCTCAAACCACCCACTTGTGCACTTAAGATCACAGTCTAATGAAACCACCAGAACCGTGTCATCTGCAAAAAGCAGAGATGCAACTCTGAGGGTCCCAAGCTAGATGCCCTCCTCGCCCTTGAGATCCCATCCAAGTCCATATTCAAAATAGGATTGGAGACAAAAGGCAACCTTGATGAAGTCCAGCGCCCACCAGAAATGTGTTTGACATTGAGCAGAGAACACAAACAGGTCTCACATTGGTTATACAATGAGTGGAAGGTTTGTAGCAACGGTCCTGGTACCCTGTACACTGGCAGTGGACCCCACAGGGTTCCCTGGGGGACACAGCTGTAGATCAAAGGGTACTTAAACACTACAAATTAGTACAGTGATACTGAACTTGCACGATGTCTTCGCCCTCTCATCTCCAATTCTGCAGTAAAGCAAAAGTCCTTCAATTTTATCTAACATGTAAACAATTTTCTTGCTCGCTAGGAGGACATTGTTTGAACAAATATGTACAAAAATGTGTCTTGCTATATTGTTTCATCAGTGTTATTGAACTAAGACTGTTGAAAACTCTAGGAATGCGTAGAGCTGTATTGTAAGAAGACTGGCACCTGCCATCTTGTGTCACAAGTCAATACAGAAATCTTTCCAATTACTGGAGGTCAAAGCATTTCTGTAGCTAAATAATGTCTGTGGCAAAATGTGACATTGCCCACAGAGTTGCATATTGTGATGAATGAATGGTAGGTATGTCTCCTGTCATTCTTGGCGCACCCGTTGTGTATTCATTTAATCCTACTGTCTTTATAAGGTCAACAAATAAACCAAATCAAAGACATCTGTGAAAGGATGAGATATTTTACACACATAATTCCACCAGAGGCTATCTTTTTCTTTCCGGAATCAACATTTTTTATCTTTTTTTCCCAGCACCTTGTTTCTTTCCCATATGGGTTTCCTTCATGTTTGTACTCTGCTTCAACTCTGCCTTGGGCTCAACTTTGGAATGAGTCTGTCTCTGCAGGATGATTGGCGGTTGGGCTGCAGCCAGGGACAGCTGGTCTCTAAGAAACTGTCTTGGTGTTTGGAATACATTAACGGCCACCGCACTCAAGGTGCCTTGATGTAGTTGAAGAAGTCATGCTTGCCTTTGACACCCCATCTTCTTTCAATATCTTGTTTGACATTTGGGATGCAGATATATTTCTTTCAGCAATTCCTGAAATGAATTTATTCCATCTAGTTATTATTTTTTTTTCTATGCCTCTGCGGTGCATTAGAATCATATTAACACATGGCTCTGTCACTCACAGGCAGTGGCATTTCTCTTGTTGAAATTGCCTGCTTATGCTTTTGTTGAAAACACAGTTACTAAGAATCCCCTACAGTCAATCTAAACATTTTATTTATCAGGGACTGACAGAATATGCCCCAGAGCTTTAATGCTGCATTTGTTATCATCGCTTAATTGCAGACTACATGTTTAACACTCCACTGGGCCATGGATGGTTCAGAATTGCTTGATTTAAATGACTGCAGTGCCAGTCAATGAGGGAAGCCACATTCTCATCCAAGGCTGCATTGTCACTATTCAAGATGACAAGACAAAGTGAAGGGAAATATCATTAGCAAACACTTCCTTGCTGAATATCGCTGCGTCTCCCCGAGTATCACAGGTAGTTAACATGCATTAATTAGTACGATGATGATCTTTGTATTTAAAGTTAGACTAAAGATGCCACCAGTGTTGCTCAGTAATGCAACATGTTAGAATAATGTGAGTGCTTTTTACAGCAATTTCACCATGACATCATGTACCAATCCTTAGTACAGTCTGCAAACACCAGTTCATCAGCTGGTTACCTGCTAACTCATCGCTGAATGTTTGTCACTGTCTGTTAGTCTGACTCCCTGGATGGAGACTGCAGGTATAAGCCTGCCATGGCCTCTTATTTCAGTTTTCTTCACTATTTCCACAATCTATGTGTTACCATTTTCAACATCCACTTTGTTACAGGCAACAACAACAACAACCTCCATGCAGCAACCAACCAAAGTCAAAATGTAGATTTAGATCGTGCATTAGGGCAGCCCTGCTAGTGTTTTTTTTATTTTATTTTATTGGATTATCCATTTCATTGATAGTCTCCCTGTTTGCAAATGTTCCACCAAAACAATGAACCTGTCACCATCCTTTGTGTGGTGAAGCTTCACTGAATGTATGGTAGCTATTAGCTTAGCTCACCGCACTTTCCAAGTAGCTTTTCCAACACTGCCGGTTCCAAATCCGCTCCAGAGCATTTCAATTGTACATCTTCCGTTTTCTAGAATGACTGATAATGAATTGCACAAAGGGCTTAATTACCAAACAAATATTGGCAGCACTGTTAGGTACACACATTCACAGCTCATTCATGTCTCCCTCTGGCTGTTGATTGGTCGACCGACTGTGCTGCTGGCCTCCCACGCTCACTTAGCACAGTCAGTCTGAGGAGCCACAGCCAAATGACAGGCACATACGCTGAGATATTGGGGACTTTATCAGGAGAGAGGAGTTAAAGCCTTCCCTCAGATTGCTTCTTTGGGACAAAAAAAAAAGGTCCTTAAAGTGGTCTTAAAAGTCAGCTAATCTAGTGAGAAAGTCATTAAGCTGGCAACATTAGGAGGGAACTCCAAACTTATTTAGATTATTTGTCTTCTGAGCCCGGTTGTTAGCATTGATAAGCCTGCAATCAAGCATCAGTTGGGTTTTGTCCAAAAGTGAAAAATTCCACACGACACTGTGAGGATGGGACTCCTGGAATTGCTTTTTCGTGCCGTTATAGTTATTGCAATTATTTGCAGTTGCTCAAAGGCACCTAGACTTGGACGTGAGGAAAGTGCAACATGACAAGTGGTAAAACTAATTACTTTTGCTGCTGAGTAATTAGTACAGTAACAATTAATTTCTTCAGTTAAGACATAAATGATTACATACACTGTACAGCACTGGTATGCCATGAAGTGGAGCGCTGGGTAAATATGTCAGACTGGAGGTCAGCTGGCAGCGTGTAGAGTCTACTACTGTCAGCGTGAACAGCATTTCACAACTGCACTCGGCATTGTGTGTCTCTGTTGTGGAGTTGACATTTGCTGAATGCACAGAAGCCAAGGACAGCCCTCCTCTTTGCCTTTTGCAGCCATGTTTCGTTCAGCTATTGAAGTTGCCTTTGCCGCTTGGCAGGTGAGAGTGCGTGTGTGGCCAAGGCCCACTGTGAATGACCTCCATTGTCCTCGACCTGGCCGAAGCTGCCATCTCTGTTGCGACCATCATATCTCAACCCCACTGTTCTCCAATTGTGCCTCACTTTTATTCTCTGTGTCCCTCTCTCTCTTTTTTTTTTTTTTCATCCCCTCTGCCTCAAGTTATTATATTATTCCTGATATTAACTGTCAGCCTGTTGAGGAAGATGTATGATTTTACAGGTATTTGTTCGCCCCTCAGTGCACACGTCCAATTTACACGCCGATCGTGGTGAAATATATCTGGCTCAAGAAGTGGACTCACTTAAAGAAATTTTATGGTAACATATAGGCAATATTAACGCTGATCTTTTTTTCTCTGCGCAAAATAACCACTTATTATTTACTGAAAATTGCTGCTGTGATAATGGAGTGAGTGCGCTGACAGATAGCCTCAGCGTCGCCAAACACTGGAAGTACACAACGGCCCGAGGCAGTCTCATCAAGCCAAATAATACATTTACAAAACATTTTGTTCTCTGCAGTACATTAGGCAATTCAGTTTCCCTACCCGCTATGTGAATATCCTAAAACAATATCAGTCAAAGCGAACAACTGGAGCAAGAGCAAAGGCACGCCTCTGTAAAGTAAATAAGTGACATTAATGCAAATTGGGTTAAGTGACCACTGCGTTTCGAAAGAGAAACCAAGCCGAAACACTGGCTGCGGTCGGATATTTTGTGCTATTCCTATAGGAAAATAAAGTTCTGTTCCCATACGACTTGATCGTGCAAATGCTGTTGCCTTGCAGAAAAGAGGTTACGTGGCTCCCAGTTGGTTCATGGTGGCCATAACTCATGTCAGTGGAACAATTTGATTTGTCTCTGTGATTCTTGGTATAAACGTGTGCAAATGCAAAGATAATGTACTTTTTTTTTTAGGTCCTATTGAATGATAAACCCTGACTGTACAGCAACATTACATATTAAAATGATATCCTGTAGAACCTATGAAAAAGCCAAAAGTCTGTTGATAAATTTCCAGGAACAGATGTTTGCAGCAGCCCCCCCTTGATTTTTTTTTCACCTTTTTTTTTTTAACACTCCAGAGAATTTAAATGTGAATGCTGAATTGGGCTCCTTTCCCAGAGAAACGGAACAGAAAAAAAAAAACACTGTGAGAGGTGCTGGAGCGAAGAACGTGGTTGACCTCTTGCAGCAACATCTTCAGTTGGCTGTTTGTGTCTGGTTTCTGAGTGATTCAACTACACTTGTGTTGACGTGGCCAGATGGTATTATTAGTTCGCTGGCTCTGCGCATTACAGACACAACTCTTGCATTGTAAGGAGCTTGGCGATTTTTGCTGCAGTGCACTTTAGATGAGATCAGGGATATTGACACGGGAGCTCTTCGGTGAATCAAGTTATTTATTCTTCAGTATGTCTACAAATTGTTCACGGTGGAATTTATTTGTAAGTGGCAACTTTAACCGAGATTTGAATGTCTTTACAAATACATTGAACGAATTACGAGGGAATAGGAAAAATAAATGTTACGACAGCGGCGACGGAAAGCAGTGGGGATACAGAATGGTGATTATGATGCAGACAGTTGGAGGTAGTAAGGATAATATTACAGAACACATACAGCACTATATATATATATATATAGAGAGAGAGAGAGAGAAAGCGTTCATGGTATAAACAGAGTTACACACCAGTGGCGTTTTAGGCTGCCAGACCGCTTTAGGCTGACAACCTAGTGTGAAAACTAGAGACAAGATTTATACTGTTATTTATAGATGCGAAAATGCTGCCAAGTGTTCTTCACAGCAGTGTAACTCCAGTTTAGTTCTGCTCAGGTAGAAAGTCAGTATTGCATGTGTCGTGACCGAGTGCAAGCCTCTGGGGCTGAAAAATGAAGCCAACACAGAAGTGCCAACAACTGCAGTTCCTCGAAATGGTCACTTGAGGCTGGCGACAAAAGCGAGTCGGTCCCCATAGATGCCCATGTCCTATTCTACAGCAGAAATAAACATGTTTGCAGCCTGGTAAGAAAACTGTTTTGGAAATGTCTCAGAGGTGAAATGTGAGGAAAGACAATGTTGTTCCATCTGTTCTCCACGGTGGAAGAACACTGCATGTAGCTGGTGTATCTGAGAAAATCAAAAGGATGTTCTCCACACACAACATCCTGGTGACCCAACAACACTCGTAAACTAGTGTATCTGATGACAAAACACAGACACACACAAACTAAGCAATGCCATAAATGCAGTTCAGTGCTGCACAGACCCATATGTACGGGAGATTAAACAACCACTCCATAAACAAACACACAGTACAGCTCCTCAAGACAAGACTCAGCAGCCCACCTTCATGTAAAGCAGAAGCAACACTTCTTTGAGGACAGAAATGTTCACATCCAAGACAACAGCCATCTCTAAATAAAAAAACATTGTCTATGACATCACTTATCAGGTACGTATAATGCAGTCTTGAGATCTCTCCAGAAAGTCTGACAACTTTTAACTCCTTCAGTCTTTCCTCACCTGGCAGTTTCACTAACATTCACACCTTGAAGCATGTGAGTCTTGGGTTGTAAATGCGACATTAGTCATGAGATTTGAGGGTGATAATATTTATCTGGGACTCTCCATCAGTCAATTAAAACTGAAGAAGTTTCAAGGATGAGAGGTGAAAGGATTTCAAGGACTAAAAGAGAAGTCTAGTTCTACTAAAGCTCTGAGGATTACCGTGACGTGGATGACTGGGAATTTATACAAACATGTGCTTCAGGAAACCTACGGGTGACGTCATCTTAATATACAGTCAACGGTAATGACCGACTATTCAGTACAGAGCATCTTAACTAAACTTTTA
The DNA here is from genome assembly GCF_000690725.1 of Stegastes partitus. NCBI lineage: Eukaryota > Metazoa > Chordata > Actinopteri > Pomacentridae > Stegastes > Stegastes partitus. Next base: position 180,356 of record NW_007577931.1, read on the forward strand.
ACATTTCACGACTTACTTCGCTCATGATGTCTTCCAGCAAATCAAAAAACACCATATGCACACATCAACAAGATAAAGGACATGATTTTTATCGCGTGGGGTCTGTAAAAGATGTCTTTTGTGAGTTTTTGTGAGCTTGTGTTAGAGATATTAATTTAGTTAGCTATCCAGATACAGCTGATACAGTTCTGTGAGCTACAGTTGTCATTACTAAGTGGAAAAACTGAAGTTTACTGGACCAGAATGAAACGCCTGCTTTTGTTCACCTCTGTCTCAAATCAAGAAGTCATTATTTCGAAAATTAGCAAAAATTGTGAGCCAATCTGCCACTGCTATCTTTGCAAATTGCATATGAGAATGGAAAACTTGGCCGGTGTTATCAGATGGTGAATAAACAATTAAACAATTTGCAAATGCGTAAACATGGATAACTGTGTCACATTTTAGTTGTTCTTTATACTGAAATATCTGAATGATTTGAATACTGAACTAATGTTAAGCGTTTCCTAAACGCTCAACTGCACTATGCGGCCAAAGCATGCAAGAAAACAGGAAGCCTGTGGATGTCTAGAATATCTCAGAAACATTAACATCACACTGCCTGTTCAGTATCCGCAACCTCTGACCAGTCAACATTTTTAAGTGCATCAGGATCCAACGCACTCCAAAGTGCACAAATTACTCCCTCTTCCTAAAGGGGGCTAAATGATATGCTTTTAAGAATAATTATTCTCAAAGGCACACAGATGAAGCAGAGCAAAAAAAAAAAAGAGAGCCAGAGTGCCTGTATGTCCCCGACCTTAGCCATGATTAGCATAATTGAATTTCAAACGATCAGGGGAATATTGAGGAATAGGAAAGCCATTCAAAGTGTGTAAATGGTCTACAGTTGGCACACCTCGGTAATATCATCTTAGAGACCGTGGACGTGGTTGACTGGAGGGCTGATGTGTCAGGCCAAATAAAATACATAAAGTGACGACATGAAGAAGGGTCAAAGGGTTATGTGCTGCAGGTATTCTGTACAAATCACTGTAAGAATGACTTTTGTTATTGCTGCCTCGACTGAACAGTTTTTGAATCTATATCAAGGTTTTTGCTCAAGCTACACTAATTGTCCTTGGATGTACTGATATTAGGTGCCAACAAACTTGTGCGATATGTTTGTTCTGTCGTCTACATTTCTGATATTTGGCACTTATTTTGTACTGGCAGTATTAACTATGATAGGCGCTAAAGAGACAACATTACAGAGTGAGAAAACCCTGTAGTGAGGAAGTTGGGGTGGATGGATGGGTCAGCAGAATAACAGTGTGTCAAACTTTAACACAACGAACTATCTATTTGTTGCTCATTTCCATTTGCCAGTAACATTTGGTTTCTTGGAATCATGAACATTATCGTTCCTTTAAAAAAAACAAAAAAAAAACAAGTGGTGATGGTGGTGAACCCAAACCAGGCTCTGCCCTGCACCGAAGCAAGTTATTTTTTGATTTGCGCAAACCTCGCTAATTCTTATCCACAGAGTTGTCAGGTAATATAACAAATGAACGACATTTACACTGCTCGTTTGGGTGATCTCTGTGGTGACCCTTAATGCTGACGTACTCTTTCTTGCAGACTTTTGCGCTTGTTCATGACCTTTTGTCTCTGCACACCCAGATTGTGTAGAATTGTATTCATGCTATTTTAAACAATGCTGTCCCTTGCAATGCCAGTTCTTTGCCTTGTTATCTTCTTGTTATCTTCTTATCGGCACCAAGGGAGAGCAGCTGTCTTAATTCCATGTCGGACCAATTTGTAGACATTTTGTCGTTGCTTTTCCTCTAAACATACAAAAAAAACCCCACAGTCGAACAGCACTTTGTTGCTTTGTGGGCCTGTTTGTGCTGGGTCACAGATTTTACAGCATTATGAACTAACAACGCCCTACATTACCACTTTGTGTGTGTCTATCTGTCAACATGACTGGGTGCAATTCAAACTTTGCTCTGTTGAAAATGATGGAGAAATGTTGCGAGGTCCAACCTAGTAAGACTGCTGGTGCAACTTTTATAAATAAGTGACTAGGCAGCAGGCAGCCGGCCTGTTCAGTTGCTGTGAGATTAATGGAAAGGTGTGCATATCTGAAGGGGGCCTATGTGTCATTTTAAAAGCAGTTACAAGTCATGTATTTTGTTCTTTAATGTGGAGAACTTGTTTGCAATTTGTTTGCACTTTCAAAGTAATTTTGAAATGTCAGCTACTCCCCATTTTAGTGACTTCATCTGTCCCGCAGCGTTCACTCAACCAACGCTGTCTTTAATTTTTCCCAGCTGTCAGTGGTCTGCCGACATGACGTCTCCTCCGTGTAAGCACGGAGGATGTGGGGATATGGAGATATTCTCCCCTCTCCGTGTCATTATGATGAATGAGCAGAGAGGTGTGGCAGTGGGTAGGGCAGGTTTCTCCTTGTGGAGCGGTGAGCTATCGCTCAAGAAAGGGCCTCTGGAGTCGAGATGTCCATAAACATGCACATAAAATCAGATCCTTCAGCAGGTGGTAGTCTGTCCTTGGCAGAGGAACGAAAAGTCAAATTGGCATACATTAGAATGATGGTGGCCATCCCCGAGGACAGACTGTTTTTAGTTATCTGTCACTAGTCGGAAGTCAGAGGCTGCCTAAGAGCCCTCTGATAGGATTTGATTTCTGCCTCTGAGGGGACAAAATGTAATCTTGGCACTCAAAACAGCTGCTGCCCACCTCGCAATGCAGGGGAAATTAATCACATTCCACCCATTAAAGAATGGAAAATTCAAACTATAGGACAGACAATTGAAATCAAAATTTCACCAAAAGCATTCCGTTTAACTCATCTTCTTAATTTTCTATAGTCAGTTAAACAGCAAAGTGTCTCATGAATACAAACAAGCAATTAGTCATACTGATTAACCATTTACTAACTCATACTGCTGTGAATCCTAGACAATTATTATTTCCAGGAGAAGCTGTTCTTCTTTAAAAAGCTCCAGCACAGCTCATAAACAACATATGTTCACAACAATTATGGTTACCCTAGAGGCAAATTTAACCTTGAATTTCTGTAGCAGATGTTGGCAAAAATAATAGAGATTACAACAGCTTTGGATGCATGATTCATTGGCATCGATGAGCTCTTATATTGGTCACCAGTGTCTGCTGCTGTGCAACTTAAAAAAAAAGAGTTGCATGATATAAAAGAACATTACATACTTGGCTTCGCTGTTGTCCACCCACATTCACAATTTAACCAAGGCAAATGGTCACAGTGGTATGTATGGACTGAACAGAGGATGCTCCAGGCCTGTTGGAGGAAACAGAGGTGGCGACTCTCATTTATGGCACGAGGCTTCTAGGAAAGTCAGACACTTCATTCCTGACTGTCTCACTCGGGGGGGTATAAATAATACCAGTAAGTATAAGTCACTACAGAAGAAAACACTTTACCATCCACATCTGCAGTTTGGTAACTTTTGTTTACAAAATAATTTGCATTCTTTTGCAGTTTTTGAACGTCAAGAGACTCTCAGCACTGTTTTTTTCTTTTTAAATGGAAGAACACCCTCACTGTAGCCTATTTTGCTATTAATTTGGAAGAGAACTCAGTTTGCTATGTGCCAGGCTTGGCTTTACCAACTCCCTTTAGACACAGTTTTCTCTCAAACCCAACTGGGCATGCTCCTATCTGACTTGGAAATGATGTGGTCTAGGCTAGAGCCCCAGTCTGGTGTTGTATCAGTGGGCTTAAAGTGCACATGTACACTTAATTAGGCTACACACCCTTGTGATTCTTCAGGGGCTTCACCGATAATACGGGTGAATGTTACCAGCTTGGCCACAGAAAGCTTAATTTGGAAACTGCGAATTTATTTGCAAATGAAATTAGATATCTCAGTGTTTATGTGAAACAGCAAAATGACAATATTGGTGCTCACATACTTATGTTTAGCAGGTATAATGTTTACTATCTTAGTTGAGCAATGTCCCCGAAAAATGTGGTTCCTATACAACTAAACTGCATTCTCAATTACATTTCAAGTAATGTTTTGTCCAGGACTAGGTTGGTTTGCGACGTATGACAAATACAAGGGTAACTTTGGCTGTTGAAGTCTTGTCCTTGCGCAGCTTTACAGCAAACCCAGCGCCTCTGCAACACTTGTGAAGCTCAATGGAAGTCTTGTTATGCAATCATGTCAAGCACCATCTGCAACGAGCACTGTGTCAAAATGGCGGCCCTTCAACTTGAATTTCATTTTGCGGAAGAGGAAGAAGTCACAGGAAGCCAAATCTGGTGAGTCGGGTGGGCGGGGAGTGACGATTATATTGTTGTCCCCAAAAAAACCCTGCATAATTGCCATGTACAGCGCATTGGAGCTCTGACATCCCATCAAACCACAGGTCAGGTTGTTTGCGCCCACTGTTTTGCCTCAGATGCCTCAGGATACTACAGCAGAGCTCTGCCTTGACAGTCCAATTCCTGGTGCACAACCATGTGAAAACTGAAGAAAACAACGAGCATGCTCCTGGTGCTCCTGACCCGAGGCACCTTCTAGTTTTAAAAGCTGCAGGCTCTTCTACTGTAAAAACTGTTGTATCGTCTCTTGATGGTAGCTGCAGGCCAACCTCTTGTTAAACTGCTGCTCCTTAACATAGAAGTAGGCTCGTCATGACATGACTGACCAGGACACGTTGTCTGCATGTGCAACATGAACAGTGTTGGAATTTTTTGATCAACCCTCGTACATTTCAAATCAACACACATTTGCCATTTATTATATTGGCTTTTTAACCAATCGATCCTACAATACATGGGGAGGAACTCATCACAGTAGTGATGTCAAACATGTTGTAAAAGGGTGAATTTTAACCTAAAACATGATATTTTTATGTTTTCATTGGAGCACAAATGTAACTAAACATCCATCCACCCATTATCTATACACCGCTTAATCCTCATTAGGGTCGCGGGAGGGCTGGAGTCTATCCCAGCCCACTCAGGGCGAAGGCAGGGGACACCCTGGACAGGTCACCAGTCTGTAACTAAACAGTGAATAAAAATATTCTACGAGGTCAAAACCCTGTGTAGGAGTTACGCCGTTATTGTACTTATACCACCCATTCAATCTCCAAATGTGGACTTTGGAGTTCTTTAAAAATGCCAACGTTTCCAGTTATGTTAGAATGCTACCTTACCAAATGCAGTTTTGGTGTCTAGAAACATAATGTTTTGGAGACAGGGCTGTTTAGCTAACATTTGCTAATAAAGGCTATTAACAATGTACGTCCGTGTCCGATGGAAAGGATTTTTGTTTTGCTGGTACCTGGTTATAAAGCTATAGTGGAAGAATACAGTTTTTGATAATAGTGCTAAATCAAAAGTCACTGCAGAAGTTGTAAATTGACGACCGTCCCTCCCAGTAGTTGTGAAATTCCACTCAACAAAGAACGTTTTTAAAAATCATAAAAAAAAACAAACTCATGGTGGCGCTGGAGGAAAAGTCAAGGATGGCTCTAGTCACTAATGATTCATCATCTGACCACCATGAATGTTAAATTTCCCATCAATCCACCCAGTAGTTGTGGAGGTATTATACTCCATGGACAGAAGACACTGCCATAAATAAAAGCACAGCACACTGTAATTTCGCTTATGTATACGCTGTATAAGCTCATAACATATGTTTTGTGGAAGCTCACAAAATTTCCTGCATTTAACTAAATTAAACGCAGAAACAGTTCCGCTTTTCAAAATTCACTCTTCATTTGACTGAACACATCCGCAGAGAGAAATAACACTCGAACAAAATGTGTCTACTTTAATTTCACTTTACCAGTCGAAAATAATAACCTAGAGTGAACTAACTGTATGCCAGTTTTCATCTGAAAGTGTTTAGCGAGCACTTTTCCTCATTGTTCCAGCAGTCACATCGGAACACTTCATTATAAATGCATGTGAGCTTTCCTTGTCCTCTACAGTGAAAGATCAATGCCAAAAGAGGTTATAAAATGGTAACCACATCTCATTCTATTTTTATGAGTAAGTTAATTTAAGAACCTCTGGTGTGCCAGCTTATCATGAATATTGGATCAAAGGATAAGTGACTGAATATTAGGGTAACTTGGTTAATTGTCTCTACGGGCTGGACATATAATTAACCTTGAGGGCAAGGTTGGTGAGAAACCGCGTCCCCAGTTATTGTACCACACAGCTGGAGCTGATGGTCTTCATATGCAAGAGGTCACTTATTCCGAATGCCCAACAGTTGTTCCATCACCAACTGCATGGGGATAAAAAAATTTAATTAAAATCTAATAAGGTTGCACTGCTCTTGCTTATTTGGTGTATTAGGCTTAATGCTGGCAAAGGCTCTAACTTGGGATTTAAGCCTTGCTCATGCCATAGCTCTATAGATGGTCATGTCACGGGACTGGTGTCTATCCCCCTACATAGGCCATGGGTAGTGTTGGGGGTCACATGTAATACATAGAAAAACATGGGTTGTCATACATGTACATATACAAAACCACAGAGCAGTTTGACAAATTTTTTATGCATGAAATTTGAAAAAAAAAACAAAAACTTGTTCACGTCATCACGTGTTTTTTGCACAAATGAAATCAATGTGATTTTTCTGCAAGGATGGACCCCAGAGAATGAATTTTAATTTCACTACTGACACCCTGATTTTTTCTTTAGTCCCAACAGTTGGTCAAAGTTCCGACTCATCCTGTGACAAACACTGACCAGCCACAACATTAAAAACCACCGGTGGATGAAGTCAATGACATTGATTATGTTTTTTTGCAATGCAAAAATGTGCTGGGAAACCTCGGGTCCTTGCATTTGTGTGGCTGTGGCTGCACATTACCCCAGCAGCACAACACACGCTGCTCACAAACTGCTCAGGGGACATGGCAACGACCTTAAGGCACCGTTCCGTCCTCCTAACTGTGGGATGCACCTCAACAAGCTTGATCCATGGAGGTCCCATCCCACAGCCTAAAGGATCTACTGCTAGTGTCCTGGTCATAGACACCACAAGACACCCCCAGAGGTCCCACGTCCACGACTCAACAGGTCAAATTGTTTTGGTGGCACAGGTGGGTTTCAGGGTAGTTCGTCTCAACATCTACACAACTTTGAGCCATCCACTCAGATAATGACTCCCAATGACACTGCAAATCATCCGACCTTTCCTCCACTACCGCCAGCAGGTTGACAATTTTTGCTGAAAATAAAATGTCTCTGCAGTTTTCAGATGGATCGCCATGAGACTCATTTCTATCACTCTCATCACAAACTGTAATAACTTTGGCGATCCTTTAGCTATTCATCAAGTGCCATCGTCAGGTCAGAATTTTCATTTTGCAGTTGGTGTATAGCTCAAAGCTCGTTCTCATTTAAAAACGCTATGAGTCCCGATGATAGACTGTAAAGCTAACAGGTGTGCATTGTGTAGTCTTGGTAAACAACCATGCCAAACTCACAAACCCCAGTGCAAAGCTGGTTATTTGAATCCTCTCCCTGCCAAATGGTGAAAGCTTAAGACTCGGGATATGAAGCCATGATCGCAACGCAGTGACAGTCCAAACCAACAGACACACAAAAAGCTGCACGCACATCCCAGCGTAACAGGCAGCTGACAGACAGGAGCAGACACACCAATACAGGCACCTGTCCATCTGTCTGTCAGCACGTATGCACACTCAGACATGCACACAAAAAACCTCTCTTTTCGGTACAGCCCTTCCCAGACAAGCTCAGACGACGCTTTAACATCTCATCCTTTCGTTATACCTCCAGCTAATGAAGACGTTACGAGAACAAAGCTTTCAGAGTTCTCCTGATGCAGCAGATCCACACTGAGCCACCATTTCTTTGCACAAGTCTTTCACAGTGTGACATATTTCAGCCTGAGGAATTATACATTATTGAGGGCAACTACTTTACACCTCACTTGTCACCATTCCTGCTCTACAGCCAGAACTACACCCTACAACATGTTAGTTAAATGTTGCTTTCATGTGTTTTACCTCGACAGTGCATGTGCTGCAGTGGTACACATGTCTGCTGTCTCATTGCATTGAATGCTTGTACCTGCATTTTGTGCTTTCTCACCATATAACTGACAATACAAGATATTTTTTCTGTGTTTTTAAATTGCATTTATTCTGGTACCAAAAAGAAGAAAGGAGGGAAATAGGGATATGCCATCAACTCACATCATTCATTTGTGTCACTCTCATGTTTTAACAAGACAAGAGGTCTGCAGCTAATGCAGCGGCTGCGTGATGATGTACTTAATGATGCTTTGGGCTAAATGCTAACATCAGCTTTACAACATGCTGACAATGTTAACATGTCAGGGATTAGCTTGTGATGTTTATCCTGGCTGACTTCTTCGTTTAGCGTCGTAGCTTGCAAACAAACACAAAGTTCAACTGACGGTCATAAGTCCTTTGAAGGTATCGGACCAAAAAGTGAAGCACAGGGTAAATTTAAAATGTTACCTGATGATGGTGCTAAAGGAGCATCAGGAGATGACTTATATATAGTTTAAATATGTTTTATTTAGTGGGAAACAAACATTTCTGCACCAAATTTAATGGCAAGCCGAACAACAGGACTGGATAAATGTTGAGCTTCTGGTGCGTCCAAAGATCATGAATGTATCGAGGAGTCATTCTCTAAGTGCCACTGACGTCAGCATCGCAGCAGGAATTTCACTGTAATCAGTACAACTTTTGAGATATTATAGCAAAAATGATACATGGTAGTATTAGAGGAAAAGCCAAAGCCAGTAGGAGTAATTTTGAATATGTGTATTGTGGCATGGAAGTCCACCCAATAGAGACTGTACTTAAAAGATGGATGTAGCGGGGTGTCAGCCATTGGTTTGTGGGCGACCATTTTGAAGCCTGAAGTTTGGCTGTCTTAGTCTTTTGAAACCAGATCTAACAAGTGAGAAGTGGGATAGAGACTTCACATGCCAATATGATAGTTATCACAAGGTAGACATGACCTACAGCAGGGGTGTCGAATCCTGGTCCTCGAGGGCCACAATCCTGCATGTTTTAGATGTTTCCCTCTTCCAACACACCTGATTCGAATGATCAGCTCATCATCAAGCTCTGCAGAAGCCTGATAACAATCCTGATCATTTGAATCAGGTGTGTTGGAAGAGGGAAGCATCTAAAACATGCAGGACTGTGGCCCTCGAGGACCAGGATTCAACACCCGTGACCTACAGCATACCCTCCTTGATTGCCAGGTTTTCTCTAAATTGGACCATCATTTTAAAAAAGTACACTACGCTGTATTCATAACCTTGAAACTAGAGACAGAGACCACAAATTCATTACGAAAATGCTTTCTGAGGTAACAAATCAAGTGAAAAGTAGTGCCTTTTTTTTCCATAGACATCCATACAATGGGACTTGGTGTTGCAAATTGGGATGTTGCCCCCTGCTGGCTGAAAGAATGCAGGTTCAAAGCGCTTTTGCATTGGCTTCACTTTATGGCGCTGAAATATTTTTGTCTTGACTCGAGTAGTGGGCTGATTGACCAGGTTCCACAACAATATCCACAATAGCCAGCTGCCAAAAAAATGTAACAAAATAATCAACAAGCTTTTGTGTTGGCACTTTGATGCATCATAAACCCCAACAGCAGCCTTGCCAGCTTGGGCACTTTTACACTCAATTGATTTACCTTTCAAATACTGTAGAGGTGAAAATGGTTTTTGGAGTGGGTTATTATAATTTGGACCATTTTTTGCACTAGTAGGGCAATGTTCCAATAAATCTGATTGTAATTAGTTGCATAGAGATTGAGAAGTTTAGCAGACTTTGCTTCACACGAAGGACTAAAAAAACTGATGAACTTCATGCACAGTGTAAATGTGAACCAGGTCGCATTTAATGTTTTTGGTCTCTGTGGGAAAAGTACTTGTTTGTAAATTTTCATTATCTTATTCTTTGAAAAACCAACCCTTAAGTCATCACCATGCAGGAGTTGTTACACAATAAGCACCAGCATAGATAAATGTTTCTTGCAGAGTCAAAATCTAAGCGATGCCATATCAGTGCAATGGTGGCCATATCCCCTTATAGGAATTGAAGGCATTGATGCAGTCATGCATGCTTCCTATCTGTTGATCACCAGACTCAAACATAGCTCTCAGAGGGGTACTGTGCTTTTATAATCACTCTACGGACGCTCGAACACGATTGCTCATGCGTAAGTAAAGGTTCTCTCTGCTCCTCCATGTTCCAAGTACAGTTTGATGGATGGAGGCTGGTTTGAACCCCGCTGCACCACAATGCCAAATTGCAGCTATCTGCTGATGTGTTTGAGAAATAACATTCTCCATCTCGCCCTGTCGAGATGCCAGGCTGTTTGGCCTGGCGGCGATGTATTAAATGGTATATTGATAATTGAAATCTTTGCGGCCCTCGCGATGCCTTTCTGCTGACTGTGATCTTTTAGGCAGATGGTCTCTATTACTCATGTGCAATTGGAGAACAGAGAGGAGGTGGGGAATCAGATAGGGCTTATATAAAAATCTCATTTTATTACGGAGCCATGTGTCGAGATTCTACAAGACGTACAGGAGACGTCAACACATAATTGTAAAATATTGTACCGGCCAATTTGACTGCGCGTAATCTTTATGAATTCAATATGTTCTTTCCTTGTATTTCACGTTTACCGTTTGGCAAAGCACTTAATATTTCAAACATACTTAACAACTGATAAATGTGAACCTCACAGGTTCCCTCTGACTATGTGCATCAGAGCTATAACCAGATCACTGCAGCACAAATGAGAGACCTCTTTTCATTTCCATCGCCTCAGAAATATCATATTGAAGGGTAATAGCCCATTTCGTTTCGATTCCAATGGACCTCATGAGTGCATTTTCACCCATGGCGCTCAGCTAAAATAGAAATAGAACAGACTGTTGACAGTAACCAATGTCACATAATCTCCCCCTGAAGGACAAGCATCAAAGATCAATTTATTTTCCTAAATGCTATTCATATATCCATCTCTGCTGAGCGCCCAGGGACACTGCATATCAGAGTTTAAATCTAATGTTGCATGAATGGATTCTACAGAGGGGCAAAAGACAATACAATGACATAGAAGGCAGACATGAGAGAGAGAGAGACAGAGAGAGAGGTGACAAATAAGCTCATCGAAAACCATGGAATGAATCGAAAATGTTATCTGAAATGGTGAAAATGTTTTCTCTGGAAAGCTGAGAGAGTGTGTAGCTCCTGAGGAAGGCATGGCTGACCCACTTGTGCGACGATATATGTAAAAATCATGGATGTGTATTAACAAAAGTGTTAAAAACAACCGAGAAGTGCGAATTAAAGCTAATTGTAAGTGTTTCTTGACAAACACCTTTTTGGCTCCGACTGCTTTTAGTCTTTTTATAGCTCATGCAAAACCTGCTGCTTCTTGCACTTCATAATTGCTCAGCACACATGGGACAGGGAGGCTTTGTTTACTGTACTGTGAGCCGCCGGATCAATTCCTCTCTCACTCTGCCCCCTTTGATAATTGCTGAGCAGAAGATGTGTGTTTACAGTTGCAGTTCTGCCAGCTCTGAAACTCTTTGGACATGAATAAAAGGCTGCGAGGTGGGATGGGAGCGGGAGAGAATAAAAAAAAAGCTGGCAGCATCTTTTCGAAAATGCACGGCCTGATATGATCGGTGAAAAATCAATACTATTAAAAATGAGGGATGGGCCAACGGAAAGCCCTTCAAAGTGTCAGATTCAATAAAAGATGGTGCTGGGATAATTAGCCACTGTGAAGGCGGCACAGATCTCCTACGTGACCTTGTGTAGAATTAACATTCGAAAGATATACTAACAGGGTGAGAGGAATTGACAGATTTGCGGTCGATTTTGTTAAGACACATGCTTTTTTTATTAAAATTGTTCAGATGAGCTGCGTGTGCTGGACAATTTAGAAGTGGGGTTGGAGCTAGATACATATCTTTACACACTCAGAATCGAATTGTGCGTTCACCTGTTGCGCACACAGCTTTTCTCAGGCAAATCGGCTCACGTCACACTTCAACAGTTCAACCGCTCATTCAATATAATCAGCCTATCACGTGGCAGAACGTAAATCCATTGAGACGAGGGCAAGAGTATAAACATCTCTACGCTTAGCAGAGGATGGTCAGAAAAAGACAAAAAGTCCAGCGAGTGAAGGTCCTCTGGTCGAAAAGGCCCCGTTAATGGTGGATGTCAGAGAAAAATGGGCTGCAGCAGCAGAAGACCACACATGACGCCAGTCCTGCCATTTAAGATAGATTGGGCTCATCAAACTTGGACAATGAAAGATTGGAAAGACCCGCCTGGTCTGATGAGTCTTGATTTTTGCTGCAACAGTTGGTCGGATCAGAATTCGGCGTAAACAACAAAAGTTCGATCCATTCTGCTCAGTACCAACGATTCAGGTTGGTGTTGCAATTGTGTGAAGAATAATTTCTTGGCACACGTTTGCCCCTTGGTACCAACGAGGTGTCTTTTAAAGCCTCTCCGAGTGTTGTTGTTGACCATGTATATTCATTTATGACCACAGTGTTCTTATCTTCCACTGGTTACTTCCAGAAGGTTAATCCACAAAGCTTCGAGTTCACTGCACTCCACAGTCACTAGATTTCAATCCACTAGAGCACCTTTCGGATGTGCTTCAACGGGAGATTTTCCCACAAATCTGCAGCAACTAGGTGATGCTATCTTGTCAATATTGACCAAAGTATCAGTAGAATCTTTCCAGCGTCTTGTTGAATCTATGCCACAAAGAATTAAGGCAGTTCTGAAGGCAAAAGGGGGTCTAGACCAGTACTAGCAAGCTTATAAAGTGGCTACAGAATGAAATTTCCCAAGATATGTCATCATTAGACAAACTGACTGAAACCAGAACCAAGAAACCAAAAATATGTTTTTATGTGACATGTTTTCTTCCTGTTTTTGTGGAAAAGGGTTGGAACGTCCAACAGTAAAACGGTGAAACACAACAAAACGGTAGCACTACTGGACAGGACTTATAATTAGCAGACGGACTCTGAGATCTGTTCTAAAACAATATCAGCGGCTTTAAAAGTTTGCTAATAAGAGCAAGCAAACAGGATGTGGTGTCATATAGGCTGGAAGAGAAAGGCTTGTTTGTTTTTATGCACTCAAACTACACCAAAGTGTAATTAGAAGTAGCTGGAGCTAAACAGACTAAAGAGCTTAATCTACTCGCTGGCTGTCAGGAACTTTCACAAAACAAATTAGAAACTGGATTTTTACTGATATCCAAAATCTCATCTTGGCAAACCGTCGATGCCAACATGATGCAAAACATGTCATTTATATTTTCATGCAATAAACCTTAAGCGCTGATTCATTCAAAGACTTTACAGGCCGATACTGATGAGGATGATGATAAAATCATCCCTAATAGGAATATGGCAACGGGGGCAGACAAACCGCTGATTATTGTCTTTATTTTCTCCGTAAGAACAGACACTCAGAGGTCAAAACCAGACGCCGGGTTCGGAGGATAAAGACGACGGGTCATGAGATTAACAGGAAACAGCTGAAATTGCTTGCTGAGATATTTCTGTCCGGCTGTCCTCAAATCTGTTTTTTTAATCTTGCAAATTGCTGTGTCATTACTTGAAAATTGATAAAACATAACAAAATTGCTGTTTTGTTGAACTGATTAAAGCCAGAATGACAAATAGTCATAAGGACTCACAAGGAAAAAGATTGAGAACATCTGCATTAGAAGATGAACTGCTTTCACCATGTCCAGTTTTATTTAGCAGTAAATTGAAGCATCACACAGCGTTGTGGTGGCCAGCTGGATGCGACTGTTTGTTGAATCAAACCTCTGCTCTTTCGTAACATTTTCATACAATACAAATTTTCATAGTAATAGTAAATTACAGCTACACTCAGCACACAATTAGACAGCTTGATTTGGCTGAAAACGTCGCACTTCTGCACTCCAACTCGCTGCAAACGACACGAAACCACGTCAAAGCCATCGCCTAACTGCATTTACCATATGTGCACAGAGCAAAATGGTTCCCCACATATAAATTTCATGATTTGAAAATGGGAGCTCGAGCAGCGCCCAAGCTTTCATGTTGTCGCTCAAAGCCCAACATCCCCAGACACGAGGAGTGGAAAAGGTCTAGGTAGGGAAAATATTATTACCCTTTATATCTTTGAGGAGGCAGGCATCCAATCCAGCCAGCTACCCTTGAGATACCGTGGAGGCTGGTTGTTTATGGGGCCCTCGAGTGTCACCACATAAGTGACAGTGCAAAAGGATCCGCGGGCATGGCAATGAACTCTGTGCTTCTCCACAGAGAGGGGTAAAGAGAGGCAATTTCTGGAATGATGGGTGCCGGAGATGATGCCCAATATGCTTCAGCTCTTTAGAATTTACAACCTCTGCAGCACTGTGTAAACAGCTGGGGAGCGAAACAGGGTGCTCTGCAATTTCCTCCTCCCCTTTCCATTTTTTTTTTCCTCTCCTCGTGTGTTTTTTTTTTCTTTTTTTTTACTGCTCGGTCGGCAATGTCCTTGAGACAACATAATTTTAGATTTCTCTGGAGAAATACTTAACGATAGTGCTCTTGCCTATTGTTTGGATGCCAATATTGCAGTTTTTACTTGTGCATCTATCATCGGTGACAGAGCAGAATTGTTGTGCTAAATGTTTACAGGAGGGCACCGCCGCCTCTGTAAGCATGCAGGGGTTAAGAATACTGTTGTGAGCAGGTGTTTAATGGATAGTTGTGGATATGACAACAACAATTCACTGCTATCTTGATGGAAGGCTATTATTGTGAATCTTTTTTACGGCGCCTGTCGGCTGGAGGAGTTCTTTCGGCGATTGAGACTCTTTGCTTTTCAAGCTTCACAGTACATCAAATATATAAAATATTAAGACCAACTTAATATTGGGCTTCATACGTCAGACTCATTGTTTTAATATTTGAAAAAAATATCTGCACTCACAGTAATAAAGCTAAACAAGAATCACATTTTTATTATGTTTACACAGTAGATTTCTGTTTCACTGCCCTATTTTTCTCTAAAAGATTCCTCACAGTTGCCTCAATGACCCGATCGTGGCATCAGCATTTTGTGGAGAAAAAGCTTGTCGTGTCAAACAGAAACCAATGTTGTCTGTGCATGCAAGGAGATGTGCTGTTTGTTCTGATTTCACTGTTATTTAAAGGCGCCCCAGTGGGAACATGAGGAGGAAATATTTCAAGATAGAGAAAAAAAATATCAAGAAGTCCTCATTTTTTTGTTGTCTCGCTCGCTTGCAAAGCTTCTCTTAGAAAAAAAATTTGCATTGCTTCATATATGCCCGAGCAACCCGGAAGCACGTTGACCTTGAGTGTTTAATCTTCTTTTACACTTGTGCAGGAAAAAGGTTTGTTTTCTCTCGTAATGCAATAACAAGCATATATTATACTTCTCCTTTCACCTCTTCTTGAGGGCTCTGTATAATTTTGCTAAATAGATAGCCCAGCATTATAAATTTACTTTCATAGCGTAGAACCTCGCCAGAAGAGAGAAAAGTAAAATGTAGTAGGTGGTGGAGAAAATCATCTTTAAACAAGAAACACACTTATGAACATATTTGCTTCGACACAGAAGTCATTCCAGAGAACGCTGTGATATTCACAAATTATCTGCTACTAAGAGCTTTCTAAGAGGTGCAAGAAAAAAATAGAAAGGGGACCAAATGATGGTTTGAAATTGCTTAATTTGAATGAATTTGGAGCATAATTAACCCTCTAAACCCCAAAACCAGCTAAACGGCTTAAAAGGCATGTTGTTTTTGAAAAAAAAAAAGGGAAAAAAGCCAAATTCACACCATTTATTAGAACTAGAAAATGTCAAAACAGAGAGAACTGTTGGGTTTTTGAACTTAACTGTCATCGACCTACTTATTTGTGGTCTGCTGCTCCGTTGGGAACCAAATCTAAGGTTAAAATCAAGATATTTAATCAGAAACTCTGTATTCTATGAGTCTTGTTTACCTTGCAACCTGATTTGTGAGATTAGTGACTCAGCTGCAAACAACAGTCACGTAAATTTCTAGATTTTTTGGCCGAACTGGGTTGTACGGTGGCCCAGAAGTGTCACAACAAAACAAAAGCCACAACACAACACAACAAGCCACAACACAACCAAATTAACCACAACACTACAAAATTAGCTGCAACACTACAAAATAAGCCGTAACACAACACAACGGCTGCAACGGAAGTTGTTTGCAACGGAGGTGTCCGCATTAACAAGTCAAACAAGCGATGACTCTTTATTTGTAAATCAAAGTTAACAACCACTTTAATAGCGCATACCGAGATTAATGGACACTATTTGTCATCAGTATTTTACTTACTTTTGAGTTGTTTCCAACAATATCCGGCTTCTGCCCACTTCGTGTGGTTGCGCACTTCACAGTATAACTTCCGGGTTAAAAAAAAACAACTTCCATTGCAGCCGTTGTGTTGTGTTGCGGCTTATTGTGTTATGTTATGGCTTTTGTTTTGTTGTGACACTTCCGGGCCACTGCAGGTAAATTAAAAATGTAAATAGTGAAATGTCTATAACATGTAGCGTCACCATTTTTAGTATTGGTAACACTTGTAGGAAAATGTTGTAATGTTTCATCTTTTTTTCTGATTAATGGCATTATAACGCTGCTACACTACACAGGAGGCATTTCTACGTTTTCTCTACTTCCAGTCATGGCTGGGCTGTTTCCAAGGAGGTGCAGGACTTCACACTGCAGTGGAAAAAAATGAGGCCAAAGTGAGTAAAAAAAAAAAAAAAAGTGACAGGAGCAGAAAAAACACCCAGAAACTACTTGGAATTCAGAGGGTTAATGCAGTCAAACACAATTAAGCAAAATAAACTTCACACAGATATAATATTCTGTTCAGCATATCATTATCATCATGCATGGCTTGGCAAGTAAGAGGTTTGATTTATTTTTCTTTTTTTTTTTGCATAATTTTGCACAGGAGCGGTTCAGTGGTTATTAGACAAATCCTCTCACTTGAACAACTACCTCAGGGCCTTTATGCAAGTCAATGTCCTTGTTAAAATCCTCTGTTGCGTTCAATAACACAGTGTCACCTCCTGTTCAATATTCTCTCATCCGTCTCCTGGACTGACCACACCTCAGTCTTCTACAATCTAAGCAATGGACCGCTTTGCTTTGGCGAGATGTGTTTAAGAATATCGGATACCTCTGTACATCCCTGCTCTGATGACACATGGTTGGTGGCTGTTTACATTTTTTTTCTTCTGTTGTCACCTGATTGCGATTGAAACTTCAAAAATCAGGCAGCCTTGGATTGCAAGTTTAGTTTTTCCAGTAGGTTGTCCATTGAGCAGCAAGAGTTTGGTGACATTTTCACAATCCAAACTCATGAAGGTTTGGGATATAGTTAATATTCTTGCCGAAACAATTTATCCCAAACTAAACCTCTGCTGCTGTTCAGCTTATTCACAGCCTCCAATGTTCCCAATGAATTCCTAAGTCTTTATTATGTGTAATTTACAGCATAAATTCTGGTTAAAAAAAACATCTCCATGCTAATGCGCTCTCTCGCAAACTTTTGTGAATAAATATTTGCTTTTTCTATTTATAAGTCTTGTGGATATTACTTGACTTTACTCAGGAGTGTGCACACATGCCAAAGGCCAAAAGAGTTCACATGGTCTCAAGTCTTCTGGTCAGCTCCCTGTTGGCAACAAAAAGAGAGCTGGTGCCAAACATCTTGAGCTCTGACCTCCAGAGAAATCTATCCCTCACTCTGGCCTGCTCGTCTGACACCAAACTTCTTTTCTGGAGCAAGATGCAGATTTATCACGGTAGCTGTAGGGGTCCTCGCCTGCTGGTGCCGACGCTCAGGTCTTGGGGCCAAACAAGTGAGCACATATTCAAAAGCAGACTTTTGGCGATTGGGAGAGCGAGCTCCGGGCTTGCTGTGAAGAAGCCCTGTTGTTGCTGCCAGTTTGTGACTGATGGTGCACAGCCTGTACCCTACGCAGTGCAGAGAGGCATTATGCAAGGTAATGTGGATAAGGAAGTGGTTCTGTCCACCCACAGCGATGGATCTCCGCAGAGTATGCATGAGAGCAAGTTGCATGTGTGGAGAGAAATATAGTGGTAAATCTTGATATTTTCTCCAGCTGCTGTTAAAGCTTTTGCACATTTCTGTCCAGTGCACAGCAAAAAAAAACACTCTTTGACCCCAACCTCCTATGTAACGCACAATAAAATGTTTAAGTGGCATAAGAACACCTGTGAACTTCAGATGAATTGCTCCATATTTGTTGTGAATGTGTACCTACTTGAGGTTGACACAACGGAGAAAGATTTAATATATTTAGCTGTACGGTGGAAAAACATCTTTAGCAACCTCGACATACTGTTATTGCTTTACTTCTATTTCCAAACTGACTGTTTGTCGTGCATTTTGTTTCACAATTCCCAGCACAGGATCTTTCTTTTGGATAAATATCTATATTACACCCCTTTTTTCTTCACTTCACTGTGCACTCAGTTCTTCTGACTTCAAGTGTTTTCACATGAGTGAAAGGAGAACAAAAAAATAATGGAAAACATAATGCATATTTCATCCCGAGAAGCGAATGTGATGGAAATGCACGCTGATGATGATTCATGCACATAATGGATCTGGCATCCCAAATGAATGACTCCATTCAAACTCATGTTGAGTTACGGCATCAAACTGTCACCCATGGCTTTTAATTTCACATGTCGCCCCGAGCCGTGGCAGGAGATTGTTTGCGTCCAATACACCTAGAAATGTGACCAAAAAAAAAGGAAACTTATGAGCGAGTTTCCTTTGTGCCTTTCTTGTTCTGTCAGAGGACATGAAAGTGCAGGCTAAAAGCTATCTTTACCCAACAGACTGCTTTGCACAACACCTGCATAAATGAACATGCGGTGGGATTTGCAAATAGGTTACAGTGATTCCATTTTAAACTTTTGTGGTTAGGCCATTAAAAAGTGCTGTTAGAAAGATATTTTTTAATTACAGCTTTGAAAAGACTATTTATAATTTACCTGGGCTGAATAAATCTGAGCGAGCACTGAGCCAAACTGCCCGTAATCCTAAATGCTTGTTCAGAGGTGGCATGGGGAAATGAAACACAGCATTTTCTGGTTAGGCGGAATTATATATTTATAGAAATCGAGGGCTGAGGGGGTGGCGGTGGTGCTGCTGTTTAAAATAAAACCATTTATTTACCGTAGTGAAATAAACAAGGCATGGAACAAGGTGCAGCCATGCAGTTTGTATGAATCTGTTTGTGTGTGTGTGTGTGTGTGTGTGTGTGTGCACCTCAACCTCGGGAATCCCTGCAGGGGAACACCGAACGCTTTCACACACTCGCACACTTTCAGTCTGCTCACGAAAAGATTACCGTGATAAACATTTCTCCCGGGGAAGAGTAAGTAACAGAAGAAGACGGACACAAAGTACTGCATGTTTCCCACGTCTACAGAGCATGCACTCGAATGTCATTTCATATTCATGTCACACATAGCAGCAGCAAGCGAGCACTGCGATTGGCAGCCACTTTAATCAGATTTAAAAATAAACACACAGGCTTTAAATGAAATATATATAAAACGGCGCAAAAAAAAAGGTTCTTCTTAATCCAATATAAATATGTGATGCATATATAATAACCTATCCACACACATTTTACATTCCGACTAATGGTGATATAAACAGCTTGAATTATCGAAAACAGTTGCAGGAGGAAATGTGTGATTACTCTGACACAACGGGACAAAGGAGGACTATTTTTGTGAGCTGTTTATGTATTTACAACACCAGTTGTGGCTGCATTTGGCAGAATTGCTGGAGTAAATGATGCACAAGTGAAAGTGCAAGATTAATAAGCAGTTTATCCCAGAAGGAGCTACGTCTCCTGCATCTTAATGTGTTCAAAAAAAAAAAAACAACAACCTGCATGCACATAAATAAAACACTAGCAGAAGAAAAAGCATGAAAGTGACTTACACAAAAGTATAGTCCACACATAAGATGGAGTGTAGTTGTGATTAGAAGGCTACATATCTGAATACTTTAAACCAGATTTTATAATTAAACTTCACTTGCAAAGAAAGATGGATTTTGCAAAGAAGTGGATTGTTTTAAACTCACGTCCCCCTTGTACTTCCTGCTACACGAATACAATGTTCACTGCAGTTTTCAGTTAACAAGGTCCCCTTGCAAGTTGCACGGCTCAGAAAATGCTTCCGGTAACAGAAAGTGAAGAGAAAATTTGAGAGAAATGCAAATGAGCTGCTGATTATGCAGTCCCTCAAAGTAAATGAAAAAAAAAAAAAAAAGGCAAAAAACAGCAATTACCAGAAACAATGTCCTGGTTATTCAGGATAATCGACAGACCTCAGCATCAATCGCTTTCACACGGGGGTTATTTCTTCAATGAGGAGGAAGCTTTAGTGAAAGCTGGAGGTCTGTGGATTAACAGGGACCTATTTTTCTAGAAAGGCACACAGCAGAGTCTTTCAAATGCTGCTTTTCAGCGCTTTAAGCTCCCCAAACAACATTAAATTTGCCTCCTTTGTATTGTGGTGGCAGTAAAAAAAAAAAAAAAA
>NW_007577931.1:201347-216761 GCF_000690725.1 Stegastes partitus
AGTCATTCATGTGGAACCGGGGAACGATTCTCCATAAAGAACGGTTGTTTACTCGTTAATTCCACACATTGAGCAGCCACAACATTAAAATTACCGGCCGCCTTTGTTCTGCCAAAACAGACCCGTCGAGGGAGTCCTGCAAGGCTTTAAGACGTCAGCAGCAGATCATTTAAGTTCACGAAGTTGTCCATGAATCAGATTCCCACAGATGCTACGTCTGATCTGGAGGCCAAGCAAACACCTTGAACTCTTTGTCACGTTCTTCATCAAACCATTCCTGAACTAGCTTTATCTGCTAAAAGAGGCCATCAGGGAATACTGTTGACATGAAGGGGTGTACGTGGTCTGCCACAATGTTTACATAGACGGTCTACGTCACAGAAACATCTCTAAAAATGGAACAACCCAAGGTTTCCCAGCAGAACATTGCCCAGAGCATCACACTGCCTCGGTTGGCGCTTCTTCTTCCCATAATGCATCCTGCTGCCATCTGTTCCCCTGATCAACGACGCACATGCACTTGGCTGTTCCCATGATGTAGAAGAAAACGTGATTCATCAGACCAAAACCGCCTTCTTCCATTACTTCATGGTCCAGCTCTGACGCTCGTGTGTCCATTGCAGGCACGTAGACGGTGGGCAGCCCTATATTTAGAAAGCTATGATTCATTGTGTGTTTCGATAACTTTCTATCAGCTTCACGTGCTACAATGCGACCAAACCACATGGCCCAGCCTTCGCTCCCTATCAGCGAGCCTTGGGTGTCCGTGACCCTGTTATCAGTTCGCCACATGTCCTTCCTTGAACCGCTGTTGTTAGGAACCAATCACAGCACACGGTGAACAACCCACAAGACCTGAGACGCTCTGACCCGATCATCGAACCCTCACAATTTAGCCTTTGTCACAGAATCCTCACACTGCTAATTTTGCTGCTTTCGACACATCAGCTTTAAGAACTGACTGTTCGCTTGATGCCTAATATATACCACCACTTGACAGGCGCCGTTATAATGAGATAATCAATGTTATTCACTTTGCCTGTCGGGGGCTTTAATGCCGTGCCTGACTGGTGTACATGACAACCTGAACTGCCGACTGAAAGAAAAGTAATAACAATAAAAGCTGCAAAACTGCGGGTCCAGATATGGGCTCCATAGATGTACGATTTTATTTTTATGCACTTTTGCTTTGCTTTTCATTTAACAGTTGACAGTGCAGAGAGACTGGAAACAAAGGCACAGAGAGAGAAAAGGGGTATGACAGGAAACAAGTCTCCCAATAAGGAGTCGAACCATGAATGCTGCAGCTGCTATATGTTTTATTCAACTGTTTGACAACCGGATGGTAACATTTTTAAACTTTTGCCACCTGCCAACTATAAGTGTTGCACCTCCAACTTCTTTAGATTTTTACATTTTCTTTGTGTCTTTTAGGCTTTATTCTGTCTCTGTGTTTTCTTCAGAGAGACTTAAAGCACATCGAGGAAGACGTAGAACAAAATACACTTTTCGAGATTTTGTAAATTAAATTGTCATTTATTTTACCCTATGAACATATATGCCCTAAATCCAAAAGATATGTTTATCTCACAAAGTCTGACTTTTCCCCCATTATTTATTTGTGGTTAGTAACCACTTTTCAGTTTATTTAGAACATACATGGGTATTTATTTCCCACTAATCGTTCTTTATATTCCTGCTATCACCCGTCTCTTACCAGATCTTGCAAAAAACTACATTAATTGCCTGCAACTGACGCACACTGCTGCAGCTGTTACTTTGGCCTACTTTACACTTCGTCAGGTCATGCGTCTTGGGTGCATGGGATAGCTACTGGATGTCAAAAAAAAAAAGCGATGATTAAATGCGTCCACGAGGCATTCACGATGAACTGAAGTCTGACTGTTCAAACCACTTAAGGAGGCTTTCTTGCCAGAAGTTGAAAAGATGTTAATGTGTCTGACTCTCCAAGGCATATATGTAATCTTTACTTCTCCGAGTGTGACTGCTTGCAAGTGGCAATAGACAAGTTTCTTTGCTTTAACTTATAATTATGAAGTAAACGTTGATTGCACAGTCTAATGGATACAGAAGAATGACACTATTGGCATTTAGATTGGTTCCCCATGAGCCTCAGTTTCTGCCTGCCACCAGGCCTTAGCTCTTCTGGGCAAATGAAGTCTCAATTTACAGTCAAAAGAACAACCAGAGTATCTGTGGAAACTCCACAGGGCAAAAGAAAAGTAATCCCATTGTCAGAGGAGGCAAAGTAGGCAAAGAGGGAGAGTGATAGAAACTGAGGCAGAACAAAAATGAGGCTCAGACGGGTATTTAGCTGATGGAGAAAGCTCCAGGACTTAATTGGGTTCATAACCAACATTCAGTTGGCATTATTAAGATCAGTATGTTTCAAAACTTGGTTTGGGGTTTCTACATCAAATTGCGATTCTTACGGTAATTTATTGCCTTGGACTAGGGATGCAAATTTTAAATATGTCCTTGAACAATAGTTGAGCATGTTGTCAATCAATAATTGATTAGTTGTTAAAATTAGTAAAATAAAATTCCTCCATATGCTGTTAAACCCATTTTAACCACAAACAAGCAACATCTGACATAAAACCAGCTCAGCTATATAGGCCACTTGGCTATAGACATACTTTCTCGGTAAATGGAATCTAATCTTCAACACCAGAGCTCTGGCCGCAAACCGTTAAACACCACAGAAGACGATGTTATGACGGCCCCTTGCAAGCTAAACCTTCACAATGGTCTCTGCTTGTCAACGCAAAACTGTAGTCTGAGCGACTGCCCTCTTGAGTTGCTACATTACTAAACACAGCAAATGAACAGTAGTACAAGGCTCCACCTGGTGGTGCAACCAGGTACTACAGCACATATATAATACAATAACATACTTCTAATCAGTTAAATTATTAACGCAAACTTATTGATTAATGACTAATCAGTAACATATGTAATTTGGACAGTAGCTAGTCTTTAGCTGTGTTGCTACTGCTACTGCTAGCACAAAGAAACAAGTTTTGAGTGTGGAAAAGTTGTTAGTTCTCCAACCTCGACTAAACTGTTGTTGCAAGGAAACGATTAAAGGGCAGAAAGTTCTGTTGGGCAGCTACTAAGCAATGCTTAACAGCCACCCTCAGGTTGGATGAAAATCAATGAGATTTTGTATGTGACAAACATAAATCCATATATGTAGCTAAGTGTGAGTGAAAATGTCAAATGTCAAATATCTCATTGGAATTTCACCTCAATACATGACACTTGAAATGATAAATGTAAATGGGCGCCTTGTTTTGCATTCAGATGGCACATATCGGCCTGTTTACATGTGCAGCTCTGTATTACAGCGGCTACTTTTCTTGCCAATAGGTGGCTCATGTTGGATCGCAACTGCAAGCCCAATACTCCCGCCACTGCTGCTCTGCAATTCAATGATATCATGGGCCTGATAGTTTTGGGAGTTCAGCATCAATAGCACTGGGTGTCCTTGTTATTTTGTGATCATGCAGAACATTCATTAGGGCCTTCCTCCACCTAATCTGTATTTTTAGCAACTAAAATTATCCTCGGCGATCGCTCGAATTTCTGTGATCTTTGTCCAAGAAAACTGTTTGATGTTGAGAGTGGGCTTCGTAGGAAATTCACAACAGGCCCTGAATGAATATTTCCACCATATTTTGGAAGGGGCAACACTGTACTTCAGTGCCAGCAGCCACCAACTGTCTCCTCTTTGAAACTGTCCTGGAAAAGAGGCCCCTTAGTGTTTATTTCCCTCCTAAAGAAGAACAGGGGCAAAGGGGGAATACTCTTCTATGTTATTTCCCAGTCCGAAAATATCAAACCTCCTCTGTGACTCATACCACACATGGTGAGTGCACCCAGAGGCGTGTGTGTCACTGATTTGTTCATCACCAGTGACTATTCCCGTTTGAAGATAATTCAACATGCTTCCACTGCACCTGACTCGTTCTGCCTCAGCATCGAAATCAATTTTCCTTCACTCCCCTCTGTAGATCCCCACTCCAAGCTTCAGATCCTTTGCTGCCAGACTGCTGAGCTGTCCATCATGTGGCAGCCTTTAGCATCTCAGACAGTAATTGGAAGGGTGCTGCATGCAGGCAGTCTCCTTCATTTACATTATGCTGTGAATGTCTAAACAGACGATAAGGGGAAGTTGTGTTATATAGTTGTATGCATTAACATATCCACTATAGGGGGAATTTTCCAAGTAAATGTGGATATAGATCAATCTTGATAGCAACACCTGTCTCCATAGAGACATGAGTAATATGAAGCAAAGCAAAGAAAAAGGAAAGTAGGAAAAAAAATAGTGGGAGAGAGAAAACAGGCAAGAGAAGACACGAGTGAACATTTTTCCAACCTTGTTTGGTTGTCAGCTAAGGTGACCAACATGAGAAGCTGGAAAAGGGAAGAAACTCAATTCAGCGGCTCACATTAAATTAGAAAAGTTGCACAGAAAGTGAATCACGCTCTAAATCAGTTTGTCCGAAGCCTCTCCTCAAGCTGTCAGGTGGTGCACAGGTCCAACAGAACTTGGATGGCACTCCCCATCGAAATGCAGTTTGAGTCAAATGCAGCAACATAAATAGTTTTATGCCCACACTTACATGCATCAAATGTTCAATTTATTTCACACAGCTGTTGTTTATGCCTCACATGAGAGCCAGACCAGCTAGAGCGAGACGGCGATTGGCATGTCTACAGAATTCCATTTACAGCGTGCTACAATATTGTACTTACATACTTCTTGTCCATGTTTGATGTAATATTCAAACACAACACTTTGACAATGACTCTAAAGAACCCACTGTCCTTCTTCCAGTGTAAGATAACGTTATTTATTGCCCACAAAGTCGGCGCTTCATTATTGTGGCATTAGTTATGAAGCTGACAAAGATTTTAGGACCGTTAAAATCACTCCATCATGAAATATTTACCACCACCTAATTATTTGAGGCTTGGCAGCCGTTTTCAAAAGCACCTCAGTGGACGAGCCAATTTCCAAATGAAAAAAATTCCTGTGAAGTTAGCCATGGCCCCTATTAATATTCCTCTATGCAAATGCCAGATGATCTTCCCACACATTTAACGGCTGGGCCTCGCTGCAATTTACCAACAGACTCGCAGCCCAAAAGGAAGTGTCTTTATCGGCAGTTGAACCTAAGTTCAAGAACATCTGAGTCCGCTATAGAAGAAGAGAGCCGAGGCACAAAGAATGTGGCAGTGAACATAAACAATAATTGAAGGCTGCATTGCAGCATTTTAAAGAGTCTGATTTAACTGCAAAGATTGACTTCAATTCAGTCTCAGCTCAAATTTGTTCGTCTGACGCATTGATAGAATACGTTTGCTCCAAAGAAAGGGAAAAGGATATTTCTCTACTCCTAATATTCAGCATTTATGTTGCTGTTTCTGCAGTGTTAATGACGGGTAGGTTGTCAGGTTGGTTCTCCAACACATGAGACATAAATCTAATGCCCAAGAAGCAGTATAAACACGTGGGAGTTAAGAGACCAGACTTGTAGAACTTGACTCAGATTGTTAGTTTTCAAGTGAACTATTAAGTACTTTTCAGAGTCAATGCATACACTTTGCCTAGGGCACTTCAAGATGTGCGATTTTGAATTAATATTGACGTCAAAAATCATACAACTGTAATCAAAGAGCACTTGAGATCAAAATAAGAGCACCCACCAACTTTTATCTGTAATTTTAGATTCCCTCTTTGGAAGCTTTTGATCAACTCCCAACTTCTAAAATTTGATTTGACCAAAAGTAACAACCAGCCCATCTGACCAAACAGATTTACTGAGAAAAAAAAATAAAAAATCACATCTGCAGTTCCATGACTGAGCAAACTTGATCTGCTGATAAATACACGAGCATGAGGTTTTCAGTAATGTGCACAAAGAAAGGAGTTCGGAATGATTTCTAATCCAGGATGTATAGCACATATGGGTTGTTTGCTTTAAAAACTGGCTGGGACACTATATGAGTGTAACAAAAACTAAAACTGCAGACTTGTAGTTACATTCCCTAACATTCTTTTTTGATGCAGGAGTTGCAGACCTGTTCATCCGCCATCAATGGGGAAGGTTCAGGCCGTCTACCTTGAGATATCATCTAGCCTGAGGCTGCAGAAACTGGCGCTCAGAAGGCTACTACAGGCATCAACAAAGCAGATGGCAAGCACAGGCAATTTGCCGTTAAAAAAAAAAAAAGGCAACACTGATGCTCACCCATATTTCAGAGCTCGTCTTAGCCCTACGTTTAGCTTGACTGCTCGTTTAGTTCCTACTCATTGTGCCCATTTCTTTCCTCTAGCTGTCTTTTCATTGCTGGAAACCCCCCCCCAAAAAACAACTAATCACCATCTGACCAACCACACTTATATTCAAGTGACTCTTGTAAGTGGAAAGACAAAGGGTTGTCTGAACCAGATTGAATACATGGCTCACGGATATGTTTAAAAGGACAAACGGGTTACACTGATTAAATTAGTGAGTGTTTAGTGGTAGTGTGGACTCATTAACTATATGGCAGGATTGACACCACGATCTGTCTCGACGAGAGGATTTCAGGTTTGTATTCTCAAGAGTGCCAACGAAATCCTTCTACAAACTTAATCATATGCCAAATCTAAATCTTAAACCTGAACTCAATTCTTATCCTCTAATCCAGTGACAACCTAACTTTGGAGGATTTTCTGCAGCTTTCTCTACCTGAGCCTCTGAAATACAGAAATACTAGAACTGATATGTCAACATGGGCCAAATGTTGTTACACTTGGACTTTCTAGCTATGCTGGAGGCATTGCTCTTTAGATGGCAAAAGCAGTTGGTCATCTACTGGGTCTGTCCACCACTTTGGGTCAAGACTGAAATATCTCAAAAGTTCCTGGATGGATTAACACAAAATCTGGTATAGATATACTCCAGAGGATGGATCTTTGTTGATAACTTGATTGCAAATATAATTTTGCATCAGGCTTGCATACAAAGGCTTGACTACATATGTATCCTGCCTTACTGTGCTGTACACTTGATATTTTGAACAAGGGCTGAATGAGTTGAAGAGATCGTTTCATAGGACCTTTGCTTTCTGGCAAAGAGTTCCAGCTGTGCTATAGGCTACATGTGATTAAGGTGTACGTTATCGAGTTAAAACATACAAATTAGGAAGCTAAATTTCATATATTTTTACACCAAAAACAATCTACAAAATCACACTGTGTAATAATATTTGGGATTGCAGATCAGAAATGGCGGCCATCTTGAAAAATGGCTATTTAAAAAAAAAAAGTGTAGCTAACATGGTGGAAACATGGTGCTTGTATGACAAAATGGATGATTCTTCTGATATCTGCAGATATCTAACCCACTATGAGATTTGACATGTTTCCACAAATGTTGCCATGAACTTTGGTGCAAACATTCACTTTCCAATTCATTACCTTTTGCAACCTCTAAACTTTTCATTCACTGGTTTATAACTGAGTATTTGTAAAACTAACTTCATGCCAATTGTCAGTTCTTATCATGCCAAGACATTAGAATTTGTAAGCAGAGAAAATGCTACAGGCCACATGCTAACTATCCATTTCTATTGTGCGTGTGTTAGCATGTAGCTCAAAACACTGCTGTCATCATAATTATAAGCTTTTTGTTTTTATGGCTGCTCTGCTGAAGGCATCAAAGTAGCTTGATGAAATCAAACGGAGGCACCTCACTTTTCCGCACATGTACACACACAGCACCTCCTGTAAAGGCTGCTTGGAGCAATGACACTGGGAATGACTTAAAAACATACCACAAAACCAATGGTGACTACCCAAAGTTGTATGCAGCAGACAGGAACACAGAGAAACACACATGCCTCTTTTGTCTATCCTCTTCCGCCAAAGAATCTCTCAAAAACCTCTGAGGCCTTGTTCCCGTGACGACAGGATTTGGCAGCCAGCTCCGATGTCACGCCTGTGATACAATGCCGGGGGTCGTTTTCCAGCCAATCGCAGCCCGGTTTCACATTGTTCCATACTTTGTGATGTCTCGCTCCATGGCTCGGAAAGGGGATGAGGGTCTCCCTGGCAACTGGACAGATGCTGTGCAGCAGGCATTCCTGTTGCGTTGCTCGGGCCCTCCCGCAGCACACAGCTACACATACATCCTACTGTTTGTGATGTTCGCCATTCACTTTAGCCCTGGGGAGGACCAGTGGACCAAGGAGGCTTCTGTGTTTCATGCACTGTTAGCTTGGCTAGGGGCTCCTTAAAGCTGACGCCTGCCAGTTTCCCCCAGAATCTATAACTGGTTATCCATGGGTATCTGAAAGCTTCCCACGGGAAAGTGATGGAAAATTATGTCCAAACTATCATGCATTATCACCAAAGGGAGCTGGCTAATTATTCTCAATGCAGATTCAACACGATTGCAAATAAGCAAGGTTTGTGAAAGAAAGAAAAAAAAGCCTCAGAAGGGAGCCTCTTTTATATTTGACATACCTCTTTGGGAACTGAGTTGATGGAGCAGAAAAACAAACAAGCAGTCAAGTTTATTTTTGCATTCTCAACACTTGTGTGTCACCGTGCTGACAGCTTGCCTTGTAGCCCCATAGAGCAAAAAGGTTTTTGGAAATGAACACGTCCAGATTGAGGTTTCCATTATCTCATGGTTGATCACCTCTCAAATTGCAATATTTCGCCAAGACAAATCTGTTCCTTCATGCTTTGCGAGTTTTAGGTTGGATTGTTTCATTCTGTGTCTAACTGAAAAAGTCATTTTACGGGTTGTTTTAGTAAATTGTGTTATTCAGAAATGAACCATTACTTATACTAATATGACACAAAACTCATTCTGACCAAAGGCCCCATATTTTCCAGCCCCACTGAAGCAAGTCATATTTACATGATAGAGACTTATTTATCTCCCAGATCTACTTATATCTACAGTCCCCTTCGAGCCTTTTTATCAGCTAGAATGTAATATTGTGCTGCTGTGCCCTCTCTCCCTGCAATGTTCCTCAGATCCAAGACACCACTGGCGGAGCACGATCATCTCATTACACCAAATACTGAATTTTTAATGGGTCATTACGGTCGGCCATTTTCCGGCAGCAGTTCTGTCAGAGCAAACAGGTGGAGTAGGGTTCTGTCAGGTCACCGTCTGCACGGGCAAAATATCTCCACTGATCCCCCATCTATATCCTGTCTGCCAAATGAAAAAAAAGAAAAAAAACTGACAGGGAATAAAAGCTCGCTGCTGCCATATCAGAGCCAGATCTTGACCCCTAATGTCCTTGCGGAGCGGCGGCGAGACGGACGGTCCCTTTCAAAAGCCATCAATTTATTTCAGGGGGAGGCTGAAGCTAATTTCAACAGCCCTCAAAGGATTTGCTGATATAATAGATTAGGCAGAGCAGCATTATAGCCCCACTGTGCTTCTATATGCCATTAAAATTGTTTGTATTGCATTACTGATTCAATCTAATTTAAATGTACTCTGGTAATTAGGCCCTACAGTAATTATAGGCAGTGATTGCATTAATGCAAACTTGAAAATTGAGAATTGATAAATGCATAGTTATTAATTGGCTTCCAAATTCACCTCATATTTATTCATGTTGTTCCGTGGTGGTTCTCTGAGAAGCGTCACAGAGACGAGCGCCAGCATTCCAGACCGAGCGCCAAGAGCAAGAGACCATTAAGTCTTAAGAGACTTGCAGTAGATGTCGGTAAAGGAGAAGAGAGAGCGATAGAGACGCTGCACGAGAAAGAGAGAGTGCAGAGTCCGATCAATATTCAAACTGCAAAATGAATTTGACTGGAGCGAGAACTTCTCATCAAATGGGAAAAGAAATTGGATATGAAAGATGACCTGCCATAAAATCCGATATCCCACAATGCCATCTGTCAGACAGCGGCCGGGGAATAATGACAACAGCTAATGAAAGTTGAGCCCCGGTTCGGCGGTGGTTTAAATCAGCCCCTTCGTGAAGCCGCCTCGTTGTGCTGACTCAGTGCCCCGACCTCTATCCAACCCAGCTGGATGCCACAGAGCCAAAGAGCAGGAAACCCTCGACACGACTCCATCCTGCTTCACACAAAACAGA
Organism: Stegastes partitus; assembly: GCF_000690725.1. NCBI lineage: Eukaryota > Metazoa > Chordata > Actinopteri > Pomacentridae > Stegastes > Stegastes partitus. The sequence goes on from NW_007577931.1 coordinate 211,500, forward strand.
AAAGGGATCATGTAGTTTGTGATATCACACAGGTCCGGAGAGAGGCCTCCGACTCTGGTCAGAGGTCAGGCGAGCTACAGGAAGACCCTTGTGGAGCCGGTGGAGATGAAGGACTCTTCAGCAGTGCAGAGGTTTGCTGTCAACTTATGTCTTCCACTTGATAGACAGTCTCAGTACTAACTCTGCCACCCCGCTGTCCCAAAAAAAAAAGGGAGAAAGTTCTTGTTGTGCAAGTTGAAATGTGATGTCTGATTGATGTTAGGTTCAAACTTCTTTCATGTTTCTGTGTGCAGAGTTCAAACAGGCTCTTTAGTTCCAGATCTGACACTGCATCGTTTCACTTTTTAACACATTCTTCTTAATACGATTCTATCCATGCGTCTCAAAGTTCAAGAATAAAGCATATTTCCTGTGCATCCAAAGCCTGCCTCACTTATTCCCCTGTGCCACAGATCTCAAATGTTGTGAAAAAACTATTAAAAACACATTAATGAGACGACACGTTCCTTTGGTTAATTTTTAGTCAATCTCGTGTATGATATCTTGTTGTGCAATAAAGGTTCTCAGTGCAACATTCGCAATTACTCGATGTTGCTGGAGCACGAGCATCTCAGACCTAAAGAAATCAGCATGTTGACCACACCTCTCTCTTCCTTTTTACTTGTGTTTACAGCCAGAAAGGTTGTGTACACGACAGTCAATGAAACATGATGAAGCCACAACCATTAGCCCACAGTAGCATTGTAAAATACATGGCTGTAGTATGTAGTTTATATTTTATTTAACTTTATCGTCACTCCAGCTCTCTCACTTTATCCACTAAGTTGGTTCCACTTCATGTGTATCTGTTTCCACAATCTGTTGGACCGGAGTCGACCCATGGACGGACCAGATTGGACGCCAAACAAGGACCAATACGGAAAATGCACAACATCCGCTGAGAGTCTCATACAAATTACATAAAATGCACGTAAATCAGCCAAGTCATATAAATATAACACCTTGGTTTGAACTTCTTTGGATTGTAAGGGCAACAAATGAGCGCTGGAATGCTTTTCCAGTGAAGTGTGAGAGGTCACTGTCAGTCTGTTTGTAAGTCCAGGAAGGGCCATTGGTTTCAAAGGGAAGGACTCGCATGCACTTACATGCACTAACATGCACAGGTAGCTGCCAAAACATAGAACAAAGAAACTTTCAACACTCACGGTTCTGCTCAGGACACAGTTACTCTACGTATCTTTATATAACATGCACTTGTTTGCTGCTGTATTGCTGCGATAATTCTGTTCATAATCCTGCATATTGCACCTTTATTGTGCCACAATTGCACTAATTACTCCTGTTTTAGTCAAAACTGCAGTTCCAGGGAAATAATTTGTCCTTTTTAAATACTGAAAGTATATTTTTCTGACCTATTTCTAAAGATTATGTCCTCGGTTGGAACAAATGGGCTTTAGAGCCACAGACAGGAGGAGCATTATGAAACACCCTGTTGGTTTTGACCTTTTCATGGGGTTAGCTGACAACAGGAAAAATATCATACACTGCCAACCTTAGCCTTTAAATGTGCTCTTTAAATCCAGTCTCTGTGGGAACAATGCATTCTTTCATATGTTTTTAGCGTGTTACTTTCCTTTTCTTGTCTTGTTTTCTTATTGTTTTGCAGCAATAAGCGGATCAGCAGCTGAATCTGGATGTTAGAAATTAAGAAAACAAAATAGTTAAGCTGCAAAGGAAATTGTGGTAGTTATGAACAGCAAGGTTTCTAGTTTGTGATTGTTCCTCTGAAATGTGATGTGGCATTGCATGTTATTAAAAAACAAAGAAGTGTGGAAAGGCTACTGGCCTCTACAGATGTGTTATTTGTGTAAGATAACTACATGGGTGTAAAAAAGGATATATATAGATAAATAAAGGGGCTGCATGGTGGATCAGTGGTTAGCACTGTTGCCTCGCAGCAAGAACGTTGCCACCGGGATCTTTCTGCGTGGAGTTTGCATGTTCTCCCCGTGCAGCGTGGGTTCTCTCCGGGTTCTCCAGCTTCCTCCCACACAGTCCAAAATCATGTTGAGGTTAATTGGTGATTCTAAACTGTCCGTAGGTGTGAATGTGAGTGTGCTTGGTTGTCTGTCTCTAAGTGTAGCCCTGTGATAGACTGGTGACCTGTCCAGGGTGTCCCCTGCCTTCGCCCTAAGTTGGCTGGGATAGACTCCAGCCCCCCCGTGACCCTAGTGAGGATTAAGCGGTGTGTAGATATATAAATATATATACATACATATATATTTAGCTAAATGTCAGATACTGAAGATACATTCGAAATTAAAAGAGTGCTGTAATCTCAGTCATATATTTTTCATGTGAGTCTCTTTTCATATTCTCCCCCCTGGAACATGATTTCTGCTAAAAGACCTATTTAAAACCCAACTTAAAGGTTAAAGGTTGACAACAAGTGGTAGAAATACTATTATAGTAAAAAAAAATTTCTGTGAGAGAAAGGCCAATTGTTGAGACGTCAGAAGACGTGCAGACCGCCGGCTTTGTTCCCAACCTTCAAAGCTGACGTTCAATCACATCACAAAATGTACAAATTTAATCATTTACAATGAGAGGTGAATGCATGAGGCCAGCGTGAAATTCAAAAGGTCAAGCTGTCAAATTTTCCATATTTTTCCTGCCTCTATTAGCAGAGCAGCACGAGATGTAAGCACCGACACCGCGCCAGAGAAGTGTTTTCCTTAATCTGATATGTTTTCAACTTAACGGAGACCAGCAAACTCAGAGCCTTGGGGCCTTAAACTGCAACGCATGTGTATTTCTTCTCAAAGCAGCGTATGTAAAGTTAATGGCCTCTTAAATAAACTGTCAATCCTGCCACCGCCTGGCTTGTTTTTTCTACCCTCCTGAGTGCACAAATCTTTTTTTTTTTCCCCCAGCTATGAAGGATATTACCCCACACTGGGAAAAGCTTCTCTACCTTCCCCTCTCCTCCCCTCCTCCTCCTCCATCCTCTGTCAAACAGCGGATTTAATAATTGATCCCATTTGATCCTGTCGATTTCCATTTCAATCTACACCTACAACTGTCAGGGAGGGGCAGCTGCGACCGGGAAATCTCGGAAAGCAATGAAGCTGTATTATGATAGATTGTGAGGGTGCAAGGTGACTGATGTCAGGAGACGGGGGGGGAGGGGGGTCTTATATCTTACTGTCTCATTCAAATATATACACTGCTGTTGGGCTGTCAGCCTAAATCATGGCGTGCTGTTTTCTCTGGGCCAAAAGGGGAATTAGCAATATTGAATCCGCAGTTGAATATTGAACCACTCACGGAGTTTCTCTTGTCTAACCTAATAGCAACTTTGGAGCAGCAATTAAAGCGAGCACCCAAAAAAAAAAAGCACAGAAAAGGGAAAACAGAATTGGTTTCACTCTTTTCCATTAGCAGTATGGGGAGTGTATGCAAGATTTACTGCAGGAGAGTGTATGAAGTTCTCCTACACCAGATAAAACTTGGTGACATAACACTATTTTTTCTTTTGAGCTACTGTTGCTGAATTCCAAAAGAAAAAAAAAAAGTACCTCAAGTGCTCCACTCAGTGACATACTATTTATACCAGCAGGCCAATGAATGTCCTGAATACAGCTTTGGGGTGACTGAAAGTGTAGCTGGATGCTTGTTCTTTGTCTCGTCAGGTAAAGACATTTAGACCAGCCGTGCCCCTCGTGTGCAAAGTATCTAAAAGCAGTTTCCGTGTTAAATATTCATGCCGCCCTTCTCTTTCAGGCAGGCGAAGATTTTTTTTGAAGTGCATAAGTGCGATACTGGTGTTCTGATGGCGGGGCGTAAATGGAGCGTGAGGTCTGTGGCAGATGTGCAGCCCGGGATTCGGCTGATAACAGCCGTGTCCGTTACATGAAGGGAGAACACCGCGACGCACAGCCGACGACGGCGATGAGACGTCTGCTTTTGTTTGCGTGGAGGAGAGCATGTGAGGCGAGCGGGGATAAGACGAGGGAAAAATGAGGAGGTGTGAGAGACTCTGGAGAGGCCAGCCCTCGATAGAAGAGTTATATAATGCAGAAGTATGAAATCTTATTCATTTCGTGAGTTCCCCTTTTGTGTCCTTGCACTAACCCACCCAGCAGCTCCTTACTTGAAAGCCAGAACTTGCACATCCTTGAGAATAACCTGCTTGTAATGAATGCTATGTAATCTTCTGTAGGACTTACTTTTAATTGACAAAAGAACCATCAAAGGCAACTTCATAGCTGGGACTAAGCGTAAATCATGTTTTAATTAAGGAGGATATAAGGATTCCTTTCTTCCCTCAGCGAGGAAGACTTTCCCAACGGACTGCCTTCAAATTCCACAGTAACGTTACTCCAAATAGCTTAACTAGATGCTAATTGGAGGCTGTGCTAGCCAAGAGGAGGCTACACTCTTTTTTAATCATTCTTTTAAGCAAAAGGGGCTACGGCGGTGCTCTTTTCTTTAAAGGGAGCCAAGTCGACTGCCCCCAAACAGCACTTCTTTGTAGGGAAAAGGGAATTTGCAAATGTGACAGAATAAGAAAGGTATAGAGTTATAGCGTCAGCAAATTGTTTGTGGCTTTGCCCTTTGATTCTTCTCTCAGAACTTTCATTTGAATAACAACTATGAAAACGAATTTAATTCGCTGTGCAATGTGAATGAAATGTAAGAGACATGTGAAAGTGCTGAACCACGAAAAGCAGCTGCAGCAAAGCCGGATTGCCTTAAACACATCTAACCTTTCTCAGGACAAAGAGCCCCTGGAAGCAATCCTGACATGTCGATGACATAATGAACATTGATCAGAAGCTTTTCCAATGTCTCAAGACAAAAAAACAAAATCCTGTTTTTTTTTCCCCGTCTGGCAGCAGGTGAACCTACAACAACTTAAAAGTACCTATTGATTTTTGTTGAGCTATCACAGCTCACAGTCTGAAGTATGATTCACAGATAACCTTGAGGTATGAATGGTCATAACAAATCACCGCCCACAGCAGCCATTATCGCTGTACAAGTCATTAACATGTCATTTATGTATATTGGGGCGTAGGGGAGGACAATAGGCCATCAGAGGGCCAGGTGGAGGAATTAAACTCACAAATCACTTAGTATCTGCCATTTCTACCGGCAACACGCTAGCAATAAACACAAACTCATTATTGCGGTGCACTCCTTGGCCTATAAATGTCTCCAAAGCTGAGACAGGAAATAGTGATGAGCAACGCCTTACAT
>NW_007577931.1:217990-219503 GCF_000690725.1 Stegastes partitus
AAAACAGACACCTAGAATTATGTAATTTTGATAAAATATCACAACCTTAAGACAAGATTTGGTGAACCTTACCGCAAGAGGACTGTTGGAAAGTTGAAAATCTGACAATTCTTTCTGTTGTTTCAGTCTCTGACATTGACTAATGCAGTCATTTTCTAAAGATAACACAGCTTTCCAGTCTGGGCTTTTGGGTTCAGAGGGTTAAAGTGCAATCCTTACTGTGGTCAAATGCAAGTCTACAAAACAATGAATTTGATTTACAGAAGGAAAAATGTTTTTTGAAATACAAACAAGCCAGAGTCCTCTCCCCTGTCGTAGAATGATATTAGGGTGCAGCCAGACCATCCTGCAGCACAGAACTGTGTGGCTGTATGTGACTACAGCGAGCCTCGCTCTGTCAAATGGCAGCAACATCAGACTACCAGCTCCTCTCACACCTAATAATTAACACTTTCTTGTTTGTTTAACAAGACAGTTGCAATTTATGGTTTAACAGATATTGCACGCTGGACTTATTTTTGGCCGGGAGCAGTGATGTCCTGAAACCTTGTTGTCACCGCGCGGCTGCCCTGCCAAGAAATATTCCTTTTTTTTCCTCTCTAGCTGCAAATGCAAAGTATCCCATCAATTGGCAAACAATCTCATCTTGCCGGGCCTTTAACCTTGAAAGCTGGCATCCAGTGCAAAGGCAAGTTTTATGATTCAGTGGGAGAAAACAGTGAGTCACTGCTAATTTACATCTGTAGCCGCGTGCCCTCTGGTGATCTCTAGGCAAATGACTGTCCCTAATTTTTGACTGTCACAGTTTAGCAAGTCAACCGAGGGACTGTACACTAATAGAGTTGTACCTGTGCTCGCATGCAGAGGCCTCATGCATGCGCTGACTTATAGCAGCACATCAGAAAAACACTCACATTTCACCAGCCCACCCAAGCACACATCACACGCACTTGCTAATGAATGGCACTGCTAATTATCCTCCTTTCTTTCTTCTGCCTCCCACTCCCTTAACACAGGATCACAGAGTGTGGGTCGGTCGTTCTCAGTGTGGAGGGCAGACTATTCACCAGAGAGCCCTTTACTGCCGAAATCACCAAGATGCCGGTGAGCAGCTTGTCTGATTAGCACTGATTACTCTCTAATTGGAGTTCTCCAAAACACGATGACCTCTGCTTTGTTTACTGATGGGATTAATCACAGTCTGGCAGAATTAGAAATCCCAACTGAATTCATTCTTTTCTCATTATTGGAAGGCTGCATGGCTCAGCCCCCGTTGCCCCTCACAACCCTGCTTCCTTTCTCTTTGGACGCTGAGTGGCCGGCAAATTTTCAGTATTTCTGGGGGTTGTTTGTTCCCTGTCGAAGTGGCACGCGAGGTCGTTGGGTGAGCCTCGGCCAGGATGCTTTCCAGCCTCTCGATTGTCAAGTCTGATCAAACACTTGAACTCTGAGTCAGAGAGGATGACATTTTAGCTGCTGTGAAGGCACTGTGGGTCGATTAAGGCAATTATAC
>NW_007577931.1:219868-220669 GCF_000690725.1 Stegastes partitus
TTTTTTTTTTTTGGTCTGATAGGCCAGAAGGGAACCCACCCAGCATCTGTGTGTATTCCACCGAAATGGCTAAAATGGCAGCTGCAATGGCCTGCCAGTTATTTGATTAGGGCTCCCTGTGGACCAATCGTGCTGCATCAGACAGAGGGGGAGAGAAGGGGAGGGCCAATGAGGGATGTCGACGTACATAAACTGCCAATAACAAGTCATATTTCTTAAAGGGGCAATTTGACATTTGTAAGCTAATCACCTGCTGCTACAGGAATCAGATTAGCATAGCTCAATTTAGCATAATGGACATAAACAAGGGCTAACAGCTAGCCTAGTCGGACTCACCGGATGTAGACTATTGATATATGTCTGGCATTTTACACAACTTTCTCCTCCCCTTTCGCTATCTACGTTACATGTACTTTCAAAACAACAACAATGACCACCTCTGGGCTCGCAACCTATGATATGGAAAAGTTCAAGTTTTGTCGAGGTTTGGATCACATCAGAAGGCAGCTCTGATAGTTGTGTTTTTTGTTTTTGTTTTTGGTTGAATTATCCATTTTAAAAGATGCACCGCAACATTTCCTCAACTCTTTTTTGAGGGGACACTACTGGAGCTTCTTTGCTTAGCTTCATCCAACATGACTGTGGATGGGCGAATAAGTACAAACAAACCAGAGTGTTTTTTCTCCTACAGCACTATAATAATATTAATAATGCAGTGCAGGGGCTATGCAAGACTATGATTTCCACGATTCCCTTGAGTCAGCTACTTTAACCCTCCAAAACCTGAGCAGTTTCCAGGTG
>NW_007577931.1:222664-241920 GCF_000690725.1 Stegastes partitus
CTCCACTTTCTCTTAGACTTGATTTAATTGTTGTGAGTGCTATGATTGTGCACTTAGAAAAAGGGAACAAAAGCACAAAGTTGGAGGTTGGAGAGGTTGGTGATGGTGTCACCCAGTTGACTTGAGTTCAAGTCTCATCTGGAGCCATTACTGTCGTATTATTATATTATTTTTTGACTTAAGTCTTTCCTTTGTACTCACTGCTTTTCACTCAGTGTTTACTTGCATTTCCAATCACTGTAAGGTGAAGTTTGGGCACCAAAAGTACTTGGTTAGGTTTGGAAAAGGCACACAGTTTGGGTGAAAATACACCATTTACCACATGATAAAAGCTCCACTTTGTCAGCTTCCTACATTACTGGGCTACTTTCTGTTCAGCAGAGATCTGAATGAATGATAACTTGCCTTCTGGCTTTGTAGAAGGTGGAGGAGGTCTCTGCCGGCTCATATGTATGTGAATAATGTGCTATTATAATGGCATTTTAATGGGCTGGTAATGTCAGAACTGGACTACAACAATGAAAACTTCTTCTAAAGTTACACATCTTTTTATTTTTTTTGCAGTCTTATTACAAATTCAAAAGAGTGAGAGGGCCTGCTCAGTATTTTTACACATGCCACAGAGCATGACTGGACGCTAATTGCTTAATTGTATCATGCAGTGCACCTACGTGGAAGCATCTGAACTCACTCATGTTTCTCCACTTATTTATTCAGGTCTTTCCTTTATTTTGTCACCCAACTGTCAGGATGATCTGTGAATGTAGCTATCAGGGGCTCTTATCCATGCTCGCTCACCCTAAAACTGCATATTATACAGTATGCAGTAATACCGTTTTTGACATATGTTTCAAATGTCTGAAGCGTATAATTTTATTACGCACAACTTTGATCTTTCGATACTTCTGTGTTTATGGTCGTGTCAAACTGCAAATTAAGCAGAAATGTGTATATTAGCTCTAATTAACTAATTTTAAAGTCAGACTGTATGATTTCGAATCAGCATTTTCTTGTCAAATGATTACCATCTTGGCATGTAATAACTGGGACAGTTTAACACAAGCCAGTAATTACTGCAGAATGTTGCATTTTTAAGGTGATCAAAACCACTTAACGTCACACCAGGATCTTTTTTTTGAAACTGCAGAGACCTGTTTGGCGTTAATAACAGCTCACTTTACAAAAACAGTGATTTATTATCCACTGTAAACCTACAATTAAAGCGGATTTTGGCTTTTCTACAGTGACTTCTTGTCTAATTTTATTCTGCACAGTTACAGGCTGTGCTAGAACAACTGCACTTCTTCAGGTTTGATATAATTCCTCTGTTGAATCTGTTAAAAGAATAATTAGAGATCTTGGGGATGAAATTGACTCGTTCTTGCTGCTGCTCATCTCGTGCTTGCATCATGAGGGGGGGGAATTGTGGATGAGCATGATGAGCCTTTAAAAAAATACTGTGATGCCAACAGAAAACCTGAATACGAGCATTTGAGGCAATGACAGATACACGGAGACGACTGAAAATGGGTAAAATAGCTGTTAAAGGCATGAATAATATAGCTGAGGACAAAAAAAGCAGCACTGAAAGTTCACACAAAGGATAGCAGTGTGTTGAAATCAGCATCTCATGAAAGTCTGACTGACCACTTCAGACAAGCAAGCTAACTGATGACACAACAGGAACCCTCAGATGTGGACTGAGGTGGAGGTGGTATCACAGATAAAGACAGCAAGCGAGCGAGAGAGACACCAACAGGGAGCACAGAAGACAGGAACAGTTACATCTGTAGACAGGTACAAAGACAAAAAAACACAGATGCATGTAGATAGATGCGGTGTGACAGGCAGAAGTCATCCGGCAAGCGAGAGGATGGAGCAGATGCTCGGGGACGGGCCTGGGCTCGCAGCCGTCACTACCATGGTGTGTGTTGTCAGTGCAGGGAGGTTGATGACAACATCACAGATCCCACTTAAGAGCCTGCTCAGGAGCGCCGGCCGATCCGCCGGGAACGAGACAGGCAGCCGGTGCCGGCGTGTGGCTGGCACTGGCTGGAAATGACCAGGTTTTCGATGAGCTCACTGACATCTGTCACCCTCTGAAGTCGCTAGCACTCGCTCTCCGCTGCAAAAAAAATTACCATTCAGCGTTTCCAGCAGCATGCCCCACGCGCTGACCCGCGCACAATCTCTTCTGCAAGTGTGCACGCGCTGTCCGCAACAATTAATTTGTACATACACACTCGCTCGCTTGTGCAGGAGTTGTCAATGCGCTCTGACACGGTAGTGGGCGCTGAGTTGCCTACAGCAGCCACACAGGAAGGCTGCTGCAGAAGAAGAAGGCAAGGAAAGTTTTCTGCATGGCTGCTACAGCTGTTTGCATAAAGTATGTACTCTTTCATACAGCGTGCATACAATTAAGACAAACTACTTCGTCGTAGCAACACACCTTAAACTTGTGGCAGTCTGTAGTGTGGACTGAGCTGTCAAAGGTCTTTAACATACCAGCACAGAAGATCATGGGTTGGAAAAGCCAGAAAAACTTCCTGATTCTCATACGGCATGATCTGATATCCAAATGTAGAAGGACATTTGGATATATTGTTCATAACATATTTGACATACAGTGGTACTGGGGCAGTCTGGTAGTAAGGCCACTGGACTGTACCCAGTGTTTCTGTTGTGCAGGACTTTACTTGCTTGTGGTCATGTGGTCTTCATAAATACAAAATCAATGTCATAACTAGAAAGGAAGTAAACGAAGGAGTGATTAGATTAGTGTCTGCACAGACAAAGAGCTTGGGTCTGCACATTGGCCAAGAGTTTGCAACTGCAGTGTGAGGCTGTACTGGTTTATGAAGGCCACATAAGAAGCACGAAGGCGGTTTAGGTCACACTGAATTTTTTAGTTTTGACAAATCTTAATTAGCTTAACATTTAGGAGAATACACCCAACTGCTTTCTTTCCAAGAGTTACATTGATATTATATTGTAGAGTAGAAGTGTCCCTCTTATTCAAATTAGTCAAATTAAGTTGGGTGCCAGGCAGTTGGATAAAGGTTATTCTTCACTTTAAAAGATATTTAAAGGCTTTGAAGGCTACAGAGGTTAAAAGAGGTTAGTATGAGGGACAATATACCTTAAACTGAGCCAAGAGAAATGAGGAGAAGCCTGAAGATTTCTAAAAACAGTAAAAACTAGACTTACCTTAGACATCCACCACTGTCCAAACTGCCAAAGAAGTCGTGGGACGAGTTCTATCCAACCTGCACCTGGGATCAGCTCACAGTCAGCAGCTCTTTATTACTCAGAAACTTTTACAAATCCAGCTTCTTCTTGGATCCAAAGCTGCTTACTTTGTATACGTCACGGTTTTAAAGCACAGATTACCCCAAATTGGACCATTCTTCCAGACAGCTCCTCCTCGTTCTTCAACTCTCACTCCTCCATGCTTCCTTTGTCAGTAGCAGCTCACCTCACAGGTGTGTCTGATTTATTACCTCACTTCCTGCCAGGTAGAAAATAAAGGGCTGTTTCCTGTCTGCTGCAATCCCACCTCAAAACTGTACATTAAATATATAAACAAGAGGCGGTTAGCATCAAGACTGGGAACAGGGGAAGCAGCTAGCGTACCCTGAGTTACAAATACACTTATAAAAACACTTAGAAAACCTCGTGATTGTGGTTTTAAAGGACTCGTGAGCTTCACTGTGCAGGACGCATTGATTTTTGTCACGTCTTGTCATCACTGGTGTTGCAAACAGCACTGACTGCGCCTGGTGATGTATCAGCTTCTTTCAATTAATTTACACTTTTGTGTGAAAAAGGCATGAATCACAAAATTGAGATTGGTTTCTTTTGCCCGGTTTCAAACAACACCTGCACCGAAGACTAAAAAAATACTGAGAGTGATGTTTTTGGCCCACAGAACTACCAGGAACAGAACCACAGCAGCTGTTTCCTCCTACTTCCAGCCTCGACTAATCATCTCCTGGTTCTGGGTATTTAATACAGTCTCCCAAAATAAAAAACACATTCTTTTGAGTCAGTTTCTAGGATGATATGGTGAGTAAATTCTCCCCTGTATCCTGAGAACAGGTCAAATTAAAGTACTTAAGTTGTTGGCGCATTATCTTTTGCATTTATTATTCGTGAGGACTGAATAAATCAACTCAAAAACAAAGCCCGTCCATTTGCGCCGTCTCTGCAGCATCCAGCGTTCCATTAACACAGACAGATTTAAACATGCGAGAGGCTGCATGCCACAACCGGCAGTTATAAATACATTATGTGATGGAACATGTCCCTCCTGCTTCCTAATCCGAGGACATTCTCCATTAGGCTAATTGCGAAATAGCAAAATTCAAAATGGCCCAGAATAGTTAATGGCTGTGGGTCTTTGCCACTGAAAGTTAAGGTCTCTCCTGACGCTCCGGCGTGCAACCCAAAACACTTTAGGATCCATTAAGTGAGCACATGACTGAGGACAGTGATGCATGTGCTGGTTTAAATTCAATTTAAGACAACAAATAAAAAAAAAAAAAAGCCTTAACATGCAAGAATAAATAGAGTGACTGAGTGAAACGGAGTACAAAGGGCTTTTAAATGACCCCATGTACAAACATTCTTCAATTCATTGCTGGGGGTTGAAAAGATCCCCCATAAATAAAAGTGAGCCTGACACTTTCTGATGACTGCACAGTTGCGCTGTCATCTGAATGCTAGCGGAGATGCATACGCTCTGAATGGTTAAAGAGAGAACAGCTCCCACACATCAGACAAGCCCCCGCTGAACACACTTTCAGTTCCGTGCAGCCCAAATTGCCTTATCTTGTGTAGAAAACGACGGAGCCGCTTTTACCAATAGGGGACACTAAAACATTTAACTGACAGCTTCCAATTACACACCTATTGATTATAGCAGATTTCTCTATCGCCCTCTCGCCTCTCCTACACCCGTCATCTGTATCTTTCTTTACCCTCCTCCACATGACAAGATAGTGAGACTAAACTGCCCCGCAAATCAAAATTTTAAGTCCTGTTTTCACAGAATCAAAAATGACACTTTCTGTGTGGACCCGAGCAGAGTGCAGCACCAAAAAGCCTGACAATAATTGCGGTAAAAGAGTGGTAATGGCTCACAATTGCACTTGTACACTCTGTACCCTGTGATCAAAAATGCTGTGAAGGCTGTGGACGTTTTTACTGTGGCGTTTGACTGCGGGAATTGCACTCGCAATTTTGGAGGTTGCAGAAACGCAACACAAACAGACGGCTTTTCTTCCCCCCAAAGCTGACAGCTTCAACGCTGCTAATTTTCCTCATCACCAAAATTAAAAATGAAAGAAAACAACAATGGAATAATTATTCAGTCTGGCACTTTCTATCCAAATGACCCTGATATTTTAATACTAGAAATACACCACAGTCGGCCGGGCTCACCCCCCTCCGACAGAACTGTGCTTACAAGCGGAATGCAAACGACATAATTGGCTATGTAAAACTCTTGCTCTATTAGACGAGGGGAGCATGGTGCCTGATAGCCTTCATCACCACTAAAGCTCTTCATTAATCTCCATCCACAAGGTCAAGGAGTTGCCCCGTACAAGACAAATGAATTAAAGCTCTGCTATGAAGAAATGAACCATGTGTGACCGAACGACAGGGGCGGCTTGCGGATTTTGTGGGAGACTTTGTTATCTCAGTAAGCTGCAATGGGCTTTTTTTTTTTTGAAAATTATTATTTCTTTTGTTTTTGGGGAGTTTAAACGGAGACATTACTTGGTTGGGAAACTCTCATGAAATCAATGTTCTTTTAAAGACATCGTATCTTCACATTGCAGTCATTTTTCTTGCATCGAAGACCCCGAAAGCTTCAAACCTCCAAGAAAAGTGCTTTTTTTTTTTTTCCTTTCCCAATGCAGTAAACAACAACTCTGGGCATTACCAGAGCTTTTATGTGCACAGCGTCTGACCCTGAAATAATTCTACCCCCCTTTTCCACCAAAACCAGGCTTCCACTCAGAAGTAAAGGTTAGCCTCCAAGCCAGCATTTAATGTAGAGGAAAAATATTGCGCGCCTACACAAATAAATCAAAATGCATTTAGGACTGGCCTGCGCTCATTCATAACTGCCTGCAGCACACTGCGCACACACACACACACACACACACACTATCTTCCTCCTATGAGCATTGCAAGCACTGAACACAAAGCCCGCATTGATCATCGCAGAAAATTTGTGCTTTCATTACTTTTCATATCCTCAGAGATCCCCTTAAATCCCTGGGTGTGTCTCTTAGTGTGGAAGTGCATGCGTGTGCCCCCCCTTTTTTTTTCCCCTCCAGTTTTTTAATTAAGGTTTGCTAACAGTGGGTGAAATGAACACATTCCAACAGCCAACTCTTGTAGTTTATCAATAGGTCCAGGTCAGCTGCAGGGCATTCACCCTTCTCAAAGACGCTCACTTATTAAGGACTGTAATCAAAAGTGCTTTGGCTGATGATAGGATGAGGTTATATTCATGAAATACGCCCGTTTAATAAATCCACTCCCATCTGCCTAAATAGATGTTTTTGAGCTATTACATCTTGTCCTCAGAGGACGAAGGGAATCGAAATCTTAATGGGGCCGGATTACGGCCGTCGTTGTCGGGCGGTTTTAATGACGGACATTTCGCTGGCGAAATGACCAGAGGACAGAAAAAAATGGTGAGACTTTCCTGGAGAACAAGACTGAGAAGTGATCTGACCACTGTTATATGTGAGGCCCTTTGCAGCAGTGGATTTGTTAAAGCTGCCACCTGCAGATGTGCATTTGCATAGACACTTATTCATATACACAGACAGCGTCCACACACTGACATAAATAGCATTATTACATTTAGAAATGCTAAAGCAGCTTTGTCTCTGCTCTCTTATCTACCTGTCTCTCTCAGTTTTTAAACATTAACAAATATAACAAATAGGCCCTTCCTTATTCCTTATATATGAAAACAGACGTCTGTTGACAGTAAGTATACACAACTTTGTCTCTTCTCATATGTTAGGAAAAACAAACCTTTTATTATGGCTTGAAAAATACAAATAATAAAGGTACAGACGTGTATTTATATGAAAATTAACTATTATTATGACAAATGCATTATTTTTGAATGATATATATCTAAACTTTTTTCATCACTTTTACACACAGTATTTTATCATTCCTATTTAAAAATAAATATGTTGGGAGATATTAACACATAAAATAGCCTGTTTTTTTTTTTTTCTAATATATTAGAATGCAATTTTATTTTATTTTACTTGATGTATATATAAACATAAATTGAACATATGTATATAAAGAAATATAATATTAAAAATATACATTTTTATAAAATAAATAATAACAATAAAATAATATTATAAACAAAAAATATGAAAATTATGCCGGGATATTTAAATTAAAATTATTATTATTAAATCTGAGATATAAACAATAACTAACCATTATTTTCCTATTATAGATTTTTTCCCCCTATAGATGTAAAGAGATCTGTTAACAATTTATACAAACCTGAATTACAAAGGTATGGTATCATTAAACAACTACAATAGCTCAAAATTCAACCAAAATCCACCGAAAGTCAAAGACGTCTCTGTGCACAGTCACATTGACGTGCAGTGACATTAGTTACAAGCATAAGAAAGCACTGTGATTTTCTTGAAGAGAAACTGTTTTGTTTTTTTTGCTGATTTAGGTGAGATGCAGCTCATTTCACGTTTGATTGCTCATTAAGAGGCTACGCATTGTTGATTTTATTTTTTATTTAATTTCTGATGAGCTGCCTGTTGATGAGTGATGCTGTTTAAAAAGGGGAGACTGGTGGCAGATTTTATAAGCGGAGCTCGTGACATAAGGCTTAGAATGCAATCTTTAAGCAAGACTTGTCCTCATAAAGCTTCCAACAGTATTTTGTTGTCTGGTAAGTGGCTGCGTACTGTTCTGCTCTATTTGTGTGACGCACTAAATAAGATATCCGACCAACTAAACATTCAGTCTGTGGAAACAATTTTGTAATGTTGTTGGTGGGTCTGGAGGGAGCTTTGAGAGAACAAGCTTTGAAGATGCCATCAGGGGTTATTTTTATTATGAGATGTTAAGCTTTACTTTTTTCATTTTTTAATCTGTCCCTCACTTATCACACAACTTTATCAAAATGCTTCGCTAAATAAAGAGCACTTACTTAACAGACGTGGCTGAGTAATTAAAATAAAACGAGGCTGTAGGTGGTGGGTCTCACGCCACACTGGCAGCCGTTCAATCTTACAAGCACCACGTTCACTTGGGGGTCGCACAAGTACGAACACACGCTACATACTATACCCATTCATGCTCACATATATATATAAAAGGCAGCAGCAATAATGGAGGTGAAAAATCGGTCAAGGTCAGCCGGGCAACTTCTCCCCCACACACACACAAAACAGCAGACAATATCAGCAAGATCACATACTTCCACAAGCATTCATGCACAACCATCATGCCTGCACACACACACACACACCTTAGCAGTACAACTCTTAGCATGCTGTGACGCCTTTCACATCCACTAAATGAGCAACATCATTTGTTCTGCTACGACTGCCGGCGAGTGCATGTGAAGCTCGGCGCCCCATAGATAAAAATCATTATGAGTCTATATATGTGTGTTGCTGCCCGGTGGGAGGGACGGAGGATGCAGGTTCGCTCTGAGCTCCTACAAGACGAGTAGCTGTTGTGTTACATGCGCAACGGAAGACAGAAAGCATCATGCGTTGCAGCGTGGTGCTCTGCGCTGGGTTGATTTCATCATTAGCAAGAAATGAGAGGAGGAGGGGGAAAGAAAAAAAGCACAAAGAACTGCTTGTGTTTAAATCATTTCGCACATCTTTTGACAAACATTGCTTCCCAGAGTTTCAAAGCAGTAACTCACCTTCTGCTAAAAATCATAATTCTGATGAAAATGCCCACAGAGCCGATAAATACGGCCTCACAGCTCGAACTGAATAACTCTCCGACCCTGTTTTTTTTCTGTTATCTTTTAAATCACAGCCCTGCAAAGCCCGACCACTTAACACCTGCAGCCCAGAAACGACATTCGGGATAATCTGAGCTCAGTGGGCGAAAGCTCCCATAGAGAAACCCCCGACAACCCTTGTTTATTGTCCCAACAACTGGTGGTAATGTCACACCTCAATGTGTAACTTAGCCTTGACACTTCACACGCTGGCTTGATGCCCTGCGGTGGTTTACGAACACCACTGGGCCTAGTTACCGTGTCCTGACGAATGACACTCACTAGCAAGGTGACTCAGTGCTTGCCCTGTTGTAAATGGCACTGTTTCACATCAGACTGATCGCAGCGAGGGTGTCTCTGCAGGAGTTTTTTTTTTTTTTTGCTGCTGTCCTCACCTGTGAAGGCCGCTCTCTCTTTTCTTTCTCGCTTGCTCTCTGGCTAATTGGTTAATGGGATGCGTGACATCTGCCCGAGGAGGAAAGTGGGGACAAAAATAAGGCGGCAGCAGTGTATTCGTGGTCCGTCTACAGCAATGACTGCATGAGAGTCAAAACATAATGGTGCAATCTTTATTTGTCTAATGCATAAACAGGAACATCAGCGAACTGAATTAGCAAGTCGGCTTTCATTTGAAAACACACCAACGAATGAAACACAAACACAAAAATGTGAGCAAATTGTGAGCTCCTTCAGGCAGCCAACTTGACTCCAGATTCTCCTGCAACACGCATCCCTTTAATCATGGCAGCGTACTTGAGACATCAGTGATCTGCTCACTCTTTAGCTGCGTGCCTGTTCACCGCTCGGCTAAAAGCTATGATGCCACTTGCTGCTACAGCTGCTGCTTTTCATATAGCATTTCAAAAGCTCCGTCTCCACCCCGGCACCCGTCTGAGATTCCGTCTACGACTCTGGTGTCTTACTTTTGAAAGGCTGTTTTTTTGTGTGAGACACAACTTGGGACCACGTTTGTGAAAAATGAAGCACAGCAAACTGGTTTAGTATTGTGTTTCCCTCTGAGGTGAGTGGCCGCGGCACTAAATCATCTCGTTTATAGACAGTTTGTCTAATTGTGCACTGATGAATATCTAGACTCGAACATTTTCCAGCTTTATGCAAATCAATAAGTCCTAACTGTAAGTCTTCTGAGGCAACAGCTCACATCACACACACACATTTTTCAATAAGCAGCTCTAACAAACACCTTCAACCTCCATTGATTGCATGACAACTCTAATATTTTTTGGACTGAGCTATTTTTTTAAAAGAATTTTTGTTCTAATTGCTGACTCCAATTAGCTTTTGCTGTTTTGTGTCACTGCACTGAATGTTGAATGATGCAATTAGTATGAGCATGAACAGCACAATGATTTGTGCCTTATTAGTAACAACAGATTGTGCTCGTTCATAATTGTAATTTAGATTCAATTTATACATAAGTAGGGATTTCTTCTTCTTTCTTGACCCTGTAGACATGGTCTAGATATGCACATATAATCTATTTACATGATGAAAAACTCTTCGAAAATCTGTGGATGTTTTGACTAAATTCACTGAAGCCTTTTGGCAGCAGGTCTGTACGAGTCTCTTCCTGTCCGTTGGAATGGCTTCATACTACAGTAACAGGCTTGACTACATACTTTTTTCTTTTTTAAGTACGTCTTTTTTGTCGTGCAACATTAAAAATACCCTCAACAAAAATAGAAATGTGTGCTCCTTGTTGATGTTAATACTGTTGATGAGACAGTTTCGTGCTGACAAGCTATAAAATTGCCTGTAATGCCTAATGTTGTGTTGATTCCCAAGATAGCACGCATGGACTCGACAAACCTCTAAAGGTGTCCTGTGCTATCAAGCACCGAGACACCAGCAGCAGCAGCAGATCCTTTAAGTCCTTAAATTGTGAGGTGGGACCTTCATGGATCGCACTTGTTTTTCCATCACAGAAGATCTGGTGAATATTGGAGGCCAAGTCAACACCTTGAACTCTTGGTCATGTTCCTCAAACCATTCCTGAGCAATATTTAAAGTGTTACCATCAGGGAACACTGATGCCATGAAGGGGTGTTGGTGGTATGTGTCAGTGTAACGTCCACCTGAATGCCAAGACCTAAGGTATCACAGCAGAACATTGTCCAGAGCATCACTCTGCCTCTCTTGGCTAACGTTCCAACAGTTCATACCCCTTCTCTCCAGATAGATGACACAAATGCACCCAACTGTTTTCATGATGTTAAAGAAAGCATCCACCATCCATTGCACCTTGGTCCAGTTCGGACGCTCCTGTGCTCATTGTCGACGCTCTCCGTGGTGTCCTAATTGGATCACATGGACCAGTTTTCACTCCTCATGAACATCACTGAACTGGACCCTGTTGCTGGTTTGCTGGTTGTTCTTCCTTGGACCCCTTTTGGTTGGCACAAACCACTAACAACCCACAAAAACCTGCTGTTTTCAGAGATGCCGATCCAGTCGTCTAACCATCACGGTCTGGTTCTCGTTAGACTCCCTCAGACTCTTACATCGCTCCATTTTTCCTGCTTCCAACACATCAACTTCAAGAACTGACTGTTTGCTTGCCGCCTAATATATCCCGACCCTTTGACAGGTGCCACTATAATGAGGTAATCAATGTTTTTCACTTCAGCTGTCAGTGTTTTTAATGTCGAGCCTGATTGGTGTTCATTTACAATTCAACCGCTGCTACTCTGAAAAATGCCTTTACCTATACGTACCCTGATATATGGCTGAGATAAATACATATAAAATGTATTTTGACAGCAAACTCTTGCCTATCATGGTGAAAATGAGTTTGTCTTTGTTGCTGTCTGACAAAAGAAATGCACAATTCTGACTTATAGGACAAGCAGAACCTTACTTCACTTGTACAGCAGCACGCATCCTGTAGGTAACAATGAAAATATATAAATACATGCTTAAATTCTGTATTTGAAGGCCAACACCTATAAATGCCATCAACACGTAGAGCCTTCCTTTGCTTAAATCAGAAAAACACAACAGTGTCTCCTTTAAAACCTCCAATATCCCATTTTTTCTTGTTTTGATGAACACCAATGGGTTTCATAATTACCCAATATTATCTTTTGATTCAATTATCTGCTGTGCCTTTTTTTTCCCTCCTCCTATGCTTGAGTGGCTTCTTTTTTTAAGTAAGACACCTATAAAGCCCTAATTTTAACATTAACTGTAATCAGCTTTTAATTAGGATTGACAAAAGGATTTCTCTTGCGAGGACACTAAGTGGTAAATAACTGTGGACCTTGCAAATGTAGGTATTGTAAATGTAGGCATGCTTAAGACATCATCACGCACATACGCGGAGATACATATACACACACAAGGGACAGACTCATACGCACAAACAAAGGAACACAAGCGTTATCTCGCCGATAGAAACAGGTCTATTTGGGCATTGGCTCAAAGCACCAGAAGATAACGCTGGAAATTAGAGCGTATAAAAGCTTCCCCGCCGGGAGCACCAGCAGTTGGTTTACTGGCAAATTTTACACAGTTTGTGTGGATCTGTGTGAGTCTAGTTATACTGTATGCGTTGTGCATACAGTGTGCGTGTGCTTGAACAGGTGCACACGGATGTATGTTGGTGTGTGTGGCGTCTAAGTGGGAGAGTGGAAGCATCTGGAGAATTATTCTGATGCCCCCCCTCCGTCGCTGTGCCTCCCTCTTCTTCCTCTCACTCCTGTTTCTGTCGTTCTTTCTCATCGTTTGATTTGAGGCAGAACTCAATTCCTCAATTCCACACCCTGAGCGCTGTTGATAAGGGCCCCGCTCGCTGCAGTCGGGCCCCAGAGAGGGACACAGTGTGCCCACAGAATGGCAGAAAATCGAATTCCTCAAGACAATGAGGTCCATTTGTAGAGTTAAGCCAGATGAAAGGCCCATATTTAGCCAGCCACTGTTTCAGCCACCATCTCCCTGTTTCCCATTGTCGACTAGAGGCTAAATAAAAGCTTGCTTAAGAGAAAGAAAAGTTGTGAAAAAGTGTTTTGGCCCCATTAATTAGCACAGAAGCCAGCTGGACTGCTGACGCCTTACTCGACATGCTTTGTTTCTATTTTCACATATTTATGCATTTTATTGTATGGATGATTGAAATGTAGTTTGTGTTTTTCTCCATAATGCACTGACAGAAAACAACAAAAAGCTAATTATATATCATTATGTTGGTAAAATCAGGACGACTGTTTGTATGGCGTTTAATGCATGAGCTGAATGGAACATAAATTGTTAAGACATTAATGAGAAACGATGCATTCTTCCTCTAATGAATGACGCTGGGATATTTTTTTTTGTGTTGGTGTCAATCAACTATTTATTTAATATTTTAGAAGGAGCAAAAAAAAAATGTAGGTTAAAATATAATATTTAACACAACATTTCAAATTTAGATTTAGTCCAGAGGTGCCATCTCTAAAAGGCACCGTAATCGAATCCTGAAAAATATACTGTAAATACAATAAAAGTACAATGCTGCTAATTGATAACATGATCAGCTTAATGCAAGATAATAGGCGTAAATGGGATGTTACACTCAGGCATCGGCCCATGTGTGCTCACTGAAGCAGACAACCATGTCCCATTGATTCCTCCAGTGGTGCGGTAAATGGAACAGAGCTCAGTGAATGATCTGCCTGCAAACAGTCCCTTTGACTGAGAAGTGGCACCATCCACATCTCTTGTGAGCCCCAGAGAGTACAGTTAGTACCCCATTTCTCACTCCACTTTTCTTTACAACAAAAACCTGTTGTACTTGTTCTCCTGCCTCCCTCTTGTGTGAGTCCAGTGTGATACAGTGTGGCAGAGTGTTCCTCTAGACCTCAAGTGGTATTGTGCATCAGATGAACAAGCTCTTCAAAAGGTGTTGCTGCCACAAGGGCAGCTGGTGGCAGATCCACCATCGCTGCTCTCCACTCCTGAGGAGCACAGACATAAATGCCATGGCACTTGGGTGCCATTATGTGCTTCTCCCGCTCCGCCATTTGGCTGCGTCGGACCTCCTGGGGGGTCGAGGCCGTAGACTGTCAGCATCAAGCTGCTGTATCCCTTACAGGAGGCTGATCATCAGCATCCTGGAGAGACGCTGCAGACTGACAGTACCTGGAGTTTGCTGGTTTACTGTGTCTGGGTCCTTCTGTGACTTCGTTTGACCCTTTCTTGTTCCCATACACACAGATATAATCTCAGACAAAGTACATTATTGGGATTATCATGCAGGAGAGGCCAGTCAGGGAGCAGTGTTCCAGCTCATGTGATCTCATGGAGAAACAGATGGAAACAAAATGGAGACTGTGGTTTAGGGCTAATAATACTTTGCAGTGGGGAAAAAAACAAAAAAACAAAACAAAAGCTGACAAGCCTGGATGAGAAAATGGCTGGAAAGATGCGATCAACATGGGTTGCCTCTTCAGCAAGAGGAAAACATCAATATCTGCACCACTGTCAAGACTTTTCACCTACAAACCCAAATGTCAACCTCGTGGTCATGCCAGAGAAAAACACCATGGTGGACTGATGAACCAACAGGCTGGCATTCCTATGGCCATGCTGCCATTACAGCTAATAGCAGAACATACAAAACGGGAAATTCTGAAATTCTTTAGGTTGTTCCATCTCACTAGTTTACTTCTTCATAATCTTGATAAAAGATGCAAATTGTAAATAATTTTATTAACCAATAGTCAGCAGCATTATCAATCAAAAATCAGTCAATCAGTATAATTCCATGAGCTGGTAATTAGCTGGTAATTCTATTTTCAACCATGGATAGATTCATTTGCTGCAGAAGCAGTTTGGTTACATTAGCGACTTGCCAATGGAAACGCGTTCCGAGTAGCCTCTGGCACGTCTTTAAAACATGAGCTGTTGTTGGAAACCGTTAACTAGCACAGAAGTCTCTGTCATGGTGGCCTCCTGCTAGCTAACCCCTCATAATCTCTCTATTTGCCAACACAAAATTACCCATAGCCTGAGTGATCACCTCCTCGAGTCGCTACAGTATTAAACACAACAAACTGCAGTTTCTCATCTTATCAAACAGTAAACCTGGAAGTGCAACCAGGTGCTATGACTAATATGCAATACATGTTGTGACATGAACGTCCTTTTTCTTCTGCCATGTTTGTTAATTAACATCCCTAATCCTAAAATAACACCTCAGGAACACAACCAAAACGATAAGAATGGTGTGCATCACTGTTATAATCAACTGCAAAGACATCTTTCGTTGTTGAAAGCTGCAACAAAAGACTTCTGATGAAACAGATGAGCCTACTGTATATATGACAGCAACAGGATTCCTAAGAATAAATACATTTCCATGTGTGTTTACAGCAATCCAGAAGGACTCATGAAGGAAGCAAAATGAGTAAGAAGCAGCATGTGTTGCTTTTATGTTCAGTGTTACCGATGTGAACTCAGACGAGAGAGGAAAAACACGCGCCTAGAAACGGTTATTGGTATGACGCTGATTTATTCCTGCAGGAAATCAATGAATGATCTTAATGTGATGCAGGGAGAGAAGAAAATGAGAAGAGGAAATGACAAAACAAGCTAAGGAAGGGAGAGACAACCGCTTATTTCTTTGTGAATGTGAAAAAGCACCAAATGGTCTGACTCCTCACCTCCTTCCTACCAACTCCCCATCCTCCCCCTCTCCTCCTCCTTTATTTCCTCCCATAAGAAGTGCAGCTGAGACAGACCCATAATTATGCGTTTTAATGGCCCTTGGACCTGCTGCCATCCACACAGGCCTCTATATGAGCTGCTGCCAGCTCTTTCTGATGCATTTTCGCTGCCTTTCCTGACAGCTTCCCGCAGAGCAACGAGAGGAGAGGAAGAGAAGACGGATATGGACAGAGCAGACAAGACACTGCCCGTCTTAACATGAAAGGAACCAAACAGCAGAGACAATCAGGAAATACTCTTGTTTCATATTTCATGCGAATCATGGCGCCACTTTCCTTCCCTCTTCCCCCCTTTGGTATCTCAGCAGCTTGTTTGTTGCGCTGGAATGAAATTGAAAGAGGTGACGAGGAGCAAACACAGACTCGATGACTTGTGTGTTCCTGGCGTGGCCAATGGGAGGACGGGCTGCAGTTTTATTGGCATTGATTGGAGCATTATACTGTACATTGTTGCGAGATTATTGCATTAACTGGTCTGACTTAATCACATTAGGAATGCGAGGCAAGAGAATGGAGTATGTCATATCCTTGCAGATACACACATCATAACCTCGGCCTTTCTGCTCAGTTGGTTTATCTGGCGCCGCGCCAGGCACCTACAAGAACTGTGGGAAGTTTGCTGACTTCACTGACAAATGGACTTTTATTTCTTAAAGAGGGAAGGCAACTTTTTGCGGTGATGATTTATGTTGTTTCTCTGTCCTCGATGACTGTGGAGAGCTACACTACCGGAGTCCTTTGGATTCTAGTTTCAAGCCATTGTTCGGATTGTTCTGCCAAGACATGCCTTTGTTCTCTAAAATAAAGAAAAAATAGATCATTTGAAAATGAAATTTCTGTGCTAAGCTGCAACTTTTTTTTTTTTTTTCTTTGCTGCTGGTTGAAGTTCCTTTCAGAAGTTCACAGCACACCTGACCTCTCTAAAGGGAAATATTTCTGAGAGAGAAGTGACACGGCAGGCCAAAGTAAGGCACAGTTTTAGTTGGTATGCCTTCTACGCCTCATTGCCCCATGACCTATTTTATGCAAGCACCCTTGCAGTTTGAAGAGACAAATTGTGCCTCGTCAGTATCTATAAAAACCAGTGTTCCTTAGAGCCCAGCTCTGGCTGCTCTGGAGGTTAATTGACCCCAGGCAGTCTACCTCCCTTCAAAAAAGTCATGGGGCCACTCAGTCTCAGTGCTGAAGCTCACAAAGCTGGCCTCTCGGTGAGCGAGTGTTCCTTTCCCATTCCCTCTGGAACGAGAGGCTTTTAACTGTGCCTCTTTTTTTTTTCTAGTTTTTCCCCTCCAGTTGTCTGCCTCAGTATATTCCCATCGTTGCATTGCTCTCGGTTTATCCGCGTATACCTCTCGATGCATAATTAGACATTTCGCACCTCTGAGAGATGCGCGAAGGTCTGCTGCCAGGACCCCACCTGTTCACCAGGGGCTCCTGCACCTCCAAGCTGCCCTCATTAGTGCCTGAGTGAATACTGATGTGTCCGTTTCCATGTTGATCATAGCTAGAGCACACCAGGTGTCAATTAAGGTTGCATACAGGTAATAAAAACCTGACTCAATCTGTTAGTAGCTAAGTGATGGGCAGACCTTGCAATAAGAAACCCCCAAAAAGGGAACAGCTGGACGGAAATGGGTTTGCATGAGAAAATATACCACTCAAGCTTTTGAAATCAGTAAAATCACATTTCAAATACCTGTGCAGAAGGAGGAATTCTATGAAAGATAAAAACAACTCACAATGCACAAAGCTCCCAAAACCCTCTACGGGTTTGCTAAGCATCCCCATGTCCACATTCGAAAAGCCCCCGGCTTGTCCGAACTGATAAATATACACTCTCACACTCACCGAAGACCCATGGTTTTCTCTTCGGCAGTTAGAGAATTTCAAAAAGCCTCATTCTCTGCTGTGATAATTACCCATGCTGCTCTCGGATGGCACATTTGCATAATCATCATCAGCCATTCACAGAGGACACACAAAGGATTATAATGAGGCAACAGAGAAACAAGAAGCATTTCAGGGAGCCATTGAAGACTCGCACTGAGAGAGCAGTCATTGTCGCTTGATTTCGTACACAGAGTGCCACAAAACAGGAAGAGAGAGATGTAGTGATCATCTGTTTAAACGCTTTGGCCAACGTGTCCCCAAGTATTCATGTTTTATAACTGAGTGCATTGAGGTTTGCTGAGATGGTATGTTTGTGAAGAGCTTGAGCAGAGGTGAGGCAGAGAGTCGGAAACAAAAAAAAATCCTCTTTTCCCTTAACAAACTTGCTGCTGCAACAATCACAGTAGGTAGACGCAGCAGGAGCTGTCAGCTAAACCTGCCTTTAAATCCACAGTTATTTCTTCACACTTTGTTCTACCTGCTCCAGCATGAAGGCTTGTGCAAAACAGCAGATGTCAGGTAAACTTTATTTTACTGTACAATGCAGATTAGCATAGCATCTGCATAAAATGAGGCTTGCGCACACACATCTTACCCGTACCTGTCCACACCACCATTCTTCCCGGGGCTCTCCCATATTTTACGGTTCTCTCCTGCTGTCCTGTTTTAATATTTCCTCGTGGATGTCCTGTTTTTTTTTCCTTTTTTTAAACCTGCTGGCTGTATATCCTATTGACAGTAGGCATAGCCACGGCCTGTTTGATGCGTCTGGTACATTCCTGGCTCCATACACTCATTACGCAAAGGCCCAACCTCCCCCTCGTGTCAAAATGCTTGTCAACGCTTCCAACTTCAGTGACAGGATGAAGTGCAGCTATCTTCCTGCTCACGGAGAAGTAAAAAAACAACACCGTGGAAGTGAAATGCAGCAATCAGGTAAACTAGTGTTCTCTCTTCTCCAAGTTTGATGTCAGCAAATAAAGGTAATGGTAATTTGATGTGCTAGCTTGCGGTGCAGCTCTCTCAAGTCTGTCCGTCTTGGTAACCCAGCCGGGCAGTCCGTCTCTTGGTCTGTCTGCTTCTTGCTTGCTTGCCAGCTACCTCCACAGCCGCGTTCTGCGACTTTGTGCCTGACAAGAGTGAAAGTGAAATGCGGCTCTTTTGTTACGTTTGGTGAACTCGGAAAAGATGCGTCGCCTGTGGACATGCGATCATATGCAGGTAATGAAATTCCAACAGAAGCAGCAGCAGCAGCCTCTATGTGAACCAGTCCAGACATTTTATGTGTGTGATAATAATAATAACAATAATAATAACAATAATAAGAATAATAATAATACATTTGGGGGCTGCAAGGTGGAGAGCTAGAAGGTCACCAGTTCGCATCCCGGTGAGGACACCCGGGATCTTTCTATGTGGAGTTTGCATGTTCTCCCCGTGCAGCGTGGGTTCTCTCTGGGTTCTCCGGCTTCCTCCCACATGGTCCAAAAACATGTTGAGGTTAGTTGGTGATTCTAAATTGTCTGTAGGTGTGAATGTGAGTGTGCTTGGTTGTCTGTCTCTAAGTGTAGCCCTGTGATAGACTGGTGACCTGTCCAGGGTGT
>NW_007577931.1:242600-246227 GCF_000690725.1 Stegastes partitus
CTCAGTCAAGGTACAACTCTGGACTAATGCAAGATGGAAAACAATGGATTAACACCATAGATCTATTAATTTTGAGACCTACAGATGGAACAAATGGTTTCAAAGGAAGAAGCACTGTACTTTAAGAAACTTGCATAGAGATCAAGACCAGAACTAGAACTAGTTAACTAGATTCTTGTGTTTTAAAGGAATTATTTGCTCGTGATAGTAGGATTCTTGTCTAAATACAAGGGCTATGTGGGCGGTTGTAGGGCTGGAAAATTTCCCTTATTTTCAAGTCCCAGTGTTGACAGGTATTATGTTACCACAGACACAATGAGATTTTCACCTTAATGCCTGGTCTTGCCACATTATAGCAGATGTTTTGCAGCATTCAGAGGATACTAAAATAATGTTTTTCTTACTCTGAGGAAATTAAATTCCCGAAATAAACCACATTAGCAAGGAAATACAGTAAATGAGCCTATTCCATGTACAGGAAAGAGCTTTTTTTTTTTTTTTTTTTAAACCAAGAATATTGTTTTTCCTCCTGCAGCAGCTGTGTGCGGGGGCTCAGGTGTGTTTTCATCTCTCTGGAGGCTATCACATCTTACACAACATTTTAATTAAAGGTTCAGCACTGCAGCTTTATAGTGCAGTCATGGCTGGATTGACCTCCTAAAGAGCCCCGGGGCAGAAAAATTGTTGTTGGGGCCCCTGTTGATCCCGACAATACATGTAAGTTTCACTATTTCCTCAGGCAACTGGAACCTAACCAGCACTCTAGAGCTTAAATGATTAGCTTGCTTCAGAGATTCAACAGCAATTAATTGGCAAAAATATTGATGATGGGATTCATTATCTTAATTATTGACAAGCAAAACATGTCAACATTTCTGTCAGCCTCGTGTAGGTGAACATCGGCTCGTTTTCTCAACATTTTCAGGGTTTTGACTCTTGAATAGAGAGAAAAAAAAATTAAAGAAACAATTGATTATTAAAACAAATTGCTAGACACACTGATTAAGAAATACAACCTCTCACTGGGTTTGTTAATTGTAAGATAAAGAAAAATACAAGTAATAGCATTTACATCACAATGTGCGCGTGTGCAAAAGTCACATTGCAGGTAATGTGAGGTGATTGAAGCCAAATTAAGAAACACATCATCCTACAATCTATTTTGCTGCTCGGTACAAAAAGAAAACTCCTACTGTTGTCTGCTTTCCATGACTAATCTTTAAGAGAAGTCTGTCTGATAGAACACAATTTGCTCTGATTTTGCCAGTTCCTGAATATGCTGAGCTTTTTTTTGTAACTTTATTTAAAAACACAGGGTTTGTTTGCATGCAGGCTACACATGTGCACAGCTAAACGAGGAAGGAACACCAGAGAAACACTGAAAATGTCAGCCGTATGGAAATATTTCTCCTGCAGAAAGCTTGATGTTGACCACAAACAGCCATACTGACAGGAGAGTCTTGCCATCGTTGCCGCTGCATGACTTAACATAACTAATCGGACTATTTTAAATCGGCACCACAAAGTTACGCATAACAAGTGAAGAGCCATCCGCAGCAAAACCCACTTCAGATGATTTTGCCAGCGTCACACCATATGAGAAAAGTTCCAACCAGGAGAGAGAAATCACTGATGCCATAACTTCTCATGCTGCGGAACCAAGTGGTATGTCATTCTGCTCCCCTTCCAGATCTGTGTGCAACATGAAACAGAGCCATGACGAGCAGAATATTATGCAGCTACAGCGGAGTTGTGGTCCAGCCGGACAGCAGAGCCCTACACGAGTCTTCCCGTCCACTTTATTAATGAGGACTCCCAACTGAAACGTCGCTGTGTGCGAACGGCGTTCATCCCTGATGATCATACAAGTGGGAACATCGCAAAAAAAGGGGATGAGAGAAGCGTCGGCTGTCGGGGCCTCGATGAGAGACGTTCAGGCTGTATGATAACGAACCATGTGGAGTCGCTGCCTGTTTCACAACATGGGAAAGGGTGTGAACAAGTGGACCTGACTACAGTTGCAAGCTTTACCCATGCTTTATGTACAAGGATTGATCTTTCATTAAAAAAAAAACTAAAATTGCAATGTTTTTTCCCGATATTGCGCAACACTAATTTGATAGAAGACAACTTTACAGCAACTGAGCTCAAAGTAAGCTCTTAAAACTGGACTTTCACACTGTGCAAGACACAGAACGGAGGACTTCCTTTAGCTGATAGTCTACTAATAAATCTACAACTAATCAAATTATAGAGACGTGGTTTTCAGGTGACCCATCCTTTTTGTCATGCTGCTATAGGTTGCTCGAGGATCTCCCATGCTGCACTGAGCAACCTCCTCTCCTCTCCAAACGTTTATATCCCACTTTTGCATGCCATTAACTCTGTGCTTTCTCTGTGCTTCGTCCTTCCTTTGTACCTTTCTGCAGGTATCTCTGGCTCCGGCGCTGCACGTTTCTGATCTGCGGTTACTGGCCTCGGCAAACCTCCCCGGTGATTAATGTTTGTTGTTTCTCACTGCTCATCTTTTCTGACTCGGCTCTCCTCTCACCTCATCCGGTCGCGGCAGATGGCCGCCCACCCTGAGTCTGGTTCTGTTGGAGGTCAGTTCCAGGATCCAGTTAAAAGGGAGTTTTTTCCTCCCCACTGCTGCCAAGTGCTTCCTCGCGGGGGAACCGTTGGGTTTCTCTCCATAATACTGTAATGTAATACTATCAAGTGGCCTGAGATGACTTATGATTTGGCGCTATATGAATAAAAGTGAACTGAATTGACTTTAAGATCACTTGTGAAATATTTCAGAAGGAACAGTGGAAAGAAAAACATACACTGTGTGTCCGAAAGCTGCTATTTCTGCATCAACACGTTTAATGCCAGGATTAGATTCCTCAATTATTGTATCCTCTGAGAAGTGTTTTTGAGGCCAGTCGACATTTACGTTCTAACCAGTCGTAGTTTCTCCTGACCTGTGTTCCCTGAAGCCACTGTTAACACGACAACAACCACATAACTTCTCTCCCGCTTTGCAGGGTTTGAAGCTGTATATTGAAAACCTCGCTTCTATGGATCCGCATCGCTCAACATGCAGTCTCGCTTTGCCAGCCCATTCTGTAGAACATAGTGGTTTGGTTGCTCCACACACTATCATTACGGTATAGAGGAAAGAAACGCTCTGGCTTGTTTGTATTTCTGTAAACCAAGCACAGCCGTCGTAGGCAGGGCTAAGCGAAGGATGCAACGTCAGTGTTCCCTCCAAAAAAGCGACGGCTGGAATATTTATTGTGGAACATTTGCATGCAGGGCGAAAAGCACTGTCATGAAAATAAAAGGTTGCCGCTCAGAGGTCATTGTTGTTGTTTCCCATTGTGAAGAAATGGGTGACACGCGGATAGAGGAAGGAGGAATGAATGACTGACATCGTCCGGTGAGTCAGACTGTTCAACACGCTGCAGAAGACGCTAGGCAGGCTATTGTCGAGCTAATGTTTTGTAATCGCATTAGAACGACTGACAAAGTGACAATACAATATTTATAATTCTCACGTTATGAAATACTCATGCATAGCAAATACAGTAGTGTTGAAATGACTCTCATTGATTAAACCCATAAAAACTCATCTCTACATGT
>NW_007577931.1:246884-313630 GCF_000690725.1 Stegastes partitus
GATTCAATGCAGATTGAAGGTAGAAATGCTCAGCCAGTGCTGCGCTGAATGCTTATTTCACTCATGATATGTTTTCTTATAGAAAAAAATGACATGGACATGTTAAGAAGGCAAGAATTTGATAAAATTCAAATTGATCACTTGGGTAAGAGGATAGGACAACAGTGTTGCGACTGTTGCAAGTGTAAAAATTATATGTTTTTGCCGAAAATAATCATCTTTCTCTCTGTGCACAACCTTCTGTATGAATACATCACCAACTACTATTGTGTCCAACAGATCAAGAAGCGAAAAACACCTATTACTCAATCCTGTAATTCCCTTAAATATACATGCTGACTGAAACATTCATGTTAAACCAACGACAGAGCTCTATAAGTCAATAATTCAGTATGCATGCTGCGATTTAATGTATCATAACATTAGCCTTACGGGGCTATCGCACACACACAGGCTCACTCATGAACAAACCATGAGCTGTGAAGCGAATGCACACGTCTCTGCAGAAGCAACCTTTGTCTCTCTTTTGATAAATTCATGTAGCATGAAGGCGCGTATTCCTCCAACTGATGGGTGAGATTCAGGTTTATGTAAACAACAAGCAAATTATGCGTTCAGCCATCAAGCTGGATGAGAGCAACATCTGCCCGCCGCATTGTGCAGTCAGCTAGCTCATTCGAGGAGTGCTTACAGACCAGCGGGGAGAATCGGACAAGTTCCATCCCTGAGCTGTTTCTCCTCAAAAAAGCTGGCGTCCCCTTCCCCCTCCTCTCCCTCCTCGCTCCCTTTTTGCAGCTTCACAAAACTCCCCAATGAAGGGACTTGTCATCTGTACACCTCCTCTGTGTCATGTTTTTTCCTTTCCCCTCCCCTTCTCCTCTCTGTAACTTTCACTTGCTCCGGCTCGTCTTCCCTGGAGCCTGTCCACGGTGACAGTGCTGCCTCTTCCTCTGCTGGGCTGACAGGGAGAGGGGACGCCCACAAAGCACACAGAGACCTGCCTGCACATTTGCCAAGATAGGCGAGGAGAAGGGTGGAGGAAAAAAAAGCCGAAAAAGAGATAGCGAAGGAGAGGGAAAGACACGCGTGGAGAGAGGCGAGGGAAGTTAAAAGAATTAGAGATGTGGATAGAGAGGAAACTGCAGAGCGAGAAAAGAGAGAGGTTATTCTCTGAGAGACAAAGTGGGAGGAAAAGAGGTGAGATATAGTAAGATGGAGCGCAAAGATGACTGATTAAGAAAATGAGATGAAGGAGGGAGCAGAGAGCAAAGAGTGTGCAGTCAGGGCTGTGGGGATATGAAACATCCTCAGGCAATATTCCTCTGCCTCAGCTCTCTCACGGTGAAAAGACAAAAACTTTGCTCCGTTGTAGACAGGGCTTAGGAGTAAGTGCAGCACGGTGAGGATGATGAGGAATACAAATGTTAACTCTCCTTTGAGTGCAAAACATGGGGATTATGGTAGGGCATTAAGTTGTTACTTGTGAGGTGCTATCTTTTCTGACAAGGGCACCCCAGCATCCACTGAGGCCTGTCAGAGAGGTTGAGTGAAATGAACTCGTGACCAGGTCGACCCGCTGACACAGACACCATCATTCATTACAGGGCTGCCATCACTGGTAATAACAGTGTATGATGTTTTTTTTTTTTTTTTTTAAACGACAATCTGCAAAGAGATTAGCTCAGGGGTGTCCAATCCTGGTCCTCAAGGGCCACAGTCCTGCATGTTTTAGATGTGTCCCTCTTCCAACACACCGGATTCAAATGATCAGCTCATCATCAAGCTCTGCAGAAGCCTGATAACGATCCTGATCATGTGAATCAGGTGTGTTGGAAGAGGGACACATCTAAAACATGCAGGACTGTGGCCCTCGAGGACCAGGATTGGACACCCCTGGATTAGCTGTTCACTCATTGCTAAACCACTCCCATAAACAGCTTTCGTCCAATGATGGCACAGCAGCTGTAAGCAGGCAGATCAGAGTTTGGATGGTTTATATCTGCTAATGGTCCAGAGTTAGCATGTTGTTATCTAACGACTTCTGCGTGAATCAGTAAAGTTTAGGTTATTCAGAAATAAAAAAAAAAAAAAGGCCCCATTTAGCTAACTTTAACCACTGGATTGTGCCTGTTAATGGTTTTAGAGAAGCTTACACCCAGCCAAAGTTACCCAAAGCAATGATATCACCAGTCACATGGGTTATTCCTTGAGCTAAAAACCTTCAATAGCCTTAAATATGCCTCTAATATACCAGTGATAGACATTTCATCAAAACAATAAGCAAAGAGTTCGATAGAATATTTGATTTCACTGAGATGCAAGCTATCCTGCTCTGAAGGCCGACAGACTTGATGTTGGGTTGTGCGGAAAATTATTTATTTGCGAGTTTTTCATTTAAAATTATTATCTGTGTATCTTGATAAATTGACTAGTAGTTAAGTACGGTGGTTAAACTCAAATTAAACCACTTTTCATTTCTTGTCTTCATCAAAACTGATCTTTAGCACATAAAATAAAACAGATCGCAACACAGCGCCATTTGAAGCATTATTGGGGGACACATGCTGTTAGAAAATACATGCTTATCTAAGTCTATACTATGGCAGCCAGACAGGGTTATGTTGAAATGAAGCAGCGGTTAACAACACAGAGCAGCCCAGCCTAAACAAAATTACATTCCTATACAGTTAAATTAAATTCTCAATTATGTTTTGAGGGAAATCTATTTTCTGCCAGATTACCTTTGTTTGTAATGTAACTAATCAACGCATCTTCGCCGTGTATTTCACTGCTTCACTGTCGCTCCTTGTCACCCTGGCAACCCAGAAAATGAAAAACAAGCCACAAACATGCTGTGAAAGAGTCACATTTTAAATCTTTGACTCTTCTCTTAACCCTAATCAAGTCATTTTGGTGCCTAAACTCACCAAAAGCTTCTAACATGTAAAAGTGTCAAAACTAAGACGATATTATTCTCCTAAATCTTACCACACAGCTTTGGTGCAATGGTGGAAAATGAAACTGGAATTGTGAGACTGCTATGATTGCTGCTTCAAACTGGTTGCCTTCCCTACTGTGTAAAAGGTCACAAATTACATTCATTTGAAATCAAAATTACATACATACAATATAACTGAGAATGCAGCTTAGTTGAATAGGAATATAATTGTATGGGCATCTGAGCCATTAAAAAAAAAAAAAAATCACACACTAAATGGAGCAATTCAATGTTATTCAGTACAGCTGTCAACACTGCTGGCTGTGTATGAGCACAACTGGGACATGATGTATATGTTCAGGCGATTTTTCTCCACCTGATTACAGTCATTGTGTGATCTGAACTCGGGGTGCGCGATATGAACATATTAGATCGTGAGGTTTAGAACATGTTGACGATCTGCCAAAGTGAAGCGATCGTATGTATCGTTTAGGTCACATTCCATAAATTGCAGTCCTAAGCTGATGCACTGATGCACCAGATGTATTATGTCGTCAACCTGACTGACCACTGCGTTAGTTTTGGCTTTTCCCCAAATTGTCTATCCCAGACGTTCATTCCGCAAAATTTACAACCGAGACACTTTGCTGAACATCAGGGGCAATAAACGTCCCTAAAATTGCGGTGATCGGTTGTTATTTGGACATACTACACCAATACGCAGTCCGATCGGAGACTACGCCGGCAGTTACCCCAGAGAGAAGGAAGCGCAAACAGTAAGAATGTAAACAAAGGAGGAGGAAGAGAGCCGGGATCCATGCTAGGCTAAAGGCTAACCCGTCCAGACCAGCAGGACCGTCCTCCTACTCTCCAATATCCGCTCCCTCCACAACAAACTGGACGAGCTACATTTGCTGAGAGAAACACGCAGAAAGTGGAAAGACTGCTGTGTTTGCTTTAACAGAAACATGGCTCCATGACAACATCCCAGCCAGCCATATAGCTGAAGGAGACAACATTATTCTGGACGGACAGACAGACAGCTAGCTCTGAGCAGCATCTGTGGCTTCACCATCGTCACACCATCGTGTGTTTTTGTGTTCCTGAAAGCCCACCAGGTGCTGAAGAGGTTCGCCATGTTCAAGATGATGGTGCGCATGGACGCAGCGCCCCCTTCAGGAGACAGTGAGAGTGAACGTCTAGTGTACACACATGCATTCCGCAAAACTTAATAATTAAATGATTCTGAAGAAACGCTTTCTCATCTTGCCTGTACAACTATGTTTGTACAGAAAAATGACAATAAACTTGATGTGATTTGATTTGGCACGGCGGATGGCAACACAACGACCTTGTTCAATCACTTTACATACAGAAATGGTTTGGTTGCACTTACCAGAAACTTGCAAATTAGTCTCAAAAATACATGTAAGATCATGATAAAATTGTAATCGTGATTTTATAAAAACATCTGTGATATGATATTTTTGCCATATCGCCCACCCCTAATCTGATCACTTACAAAACACAGGTGACCTACATTCAACAGTGTATCTGATCCCTACACCAGTGTGGCCCCAGTGGTCGATCCGAGTTTCTACAACTTCTGCATTCATCACATAATGCACACTGACCAAAAAGCTACCGTCACCCCCAGCACCTGGAAAAGCAATGCTACAAAATCCGACGGCGATTTTTATTAGATTTTTATCCATTTGATCCAGCTACACTGGGAAAGTCTTGTATGAATATTGTTGTTACAGCCCGGCTCTTAGACCGCAACAATCAATGGGAGAGCAGACGAGGTCGAGTGCCAAAAAACATGTTTATTCTACAAATAAGATAAACGCATGTCAGAGTCAGTAATCAGTCGTGTATGTCTGTGTGGATGTGGGAGTGCGTGGATGCACAAAGCAAAAACAAAATAGCTGCGCACGTATCACAGAGGCGTGCAGGTGGATTGAGAGACAATCAGGAGGAAGGAGTGTGCATTTAACTCCACGGGCTCAGGTGCAGTCAGTCACCTCGATGACGACCCTGCCTGAAATCGACAAAGACAGGAAAGCAAGCAAGCACACACCTAGTGGCATGGAAGGGTCATCACAATTGTATTCAAGTTCATACATGTGTGCAGGAAGCTA
This sequence comes from Stegastes partitus, assembly GCF_000690725.1. Classification (NCBI taxonomy): domain Eukaryota; kingdom Metazoa; phylum Chordata; class Actinopteri; family Pomacentridae; genus Stegastes; species Stegastes partitus. The sequence goes on from NW_007577931.1 coordinate 251,964, forward strand.
ACAGACAGCAAAGTCACCCGGCGGGAATCTCCATCGCGCATACTGTCCACAGTCTCCACCGAGAACAACACTAATGCACTTATTCAATGGGCTCAAATTTGCGGAAACATGCAGGACACGCATGCTTGCACCGCTGAGCAACTTTCATCTGAATGACTGCGGCGCCATCTTGCAAGAAGGAAAACCTCGCCAGAGAATGCGACGGGGCTTACCAAACGCTCAATTCACTGACAAATAGACTCTCTGAAGAGTCTCTGAAGCAGTTTCACTTCAAATCTAAAATCTCCTGCATATTGATTATCACTTGAAGTGCTCTCTAGACTTTTTTTTCTTTCTTTTTTTTTTTTTTAAATTTTTGACCACACTTGGAGATCGTGCTTCAGGCTGTGAAGTGTGTTTGTGTCTGTGTGTGCGTGTAGGAGGTTCAGAGAGGTGTGTGGGTGCAACTGAAGCATTTTGACTGCTTTAGAAGAACAAGGTCTGTCGAGCTAAAACGACACGTCTCTCGCTCTCTCGCTCATTCTTTTTTGCTCCTTGTCGCTCTCTGTTCCTCTGCCATCATTATAACTTAAATTGGCCTGCCGCACAACAGCCACATAGGCTTTTAATGTGAAGTAGGTCATCACAGCCTGTGGCATGACTCACTGAGGAGCCTGTATGTTCACCGCGGGTCTGTTTCACCGATGGATGTGTGCATTTGCTGTGAGCATAACGCAAACTGAAGCACGCGACGGTGCGTTTTAGGAACTTTTGATTCTTTTCCATCCGGCAAGTACAATAACAGAATTTACAATCCAGCTGTGTGAGGAAAAACCCCAAACGTACGGCGCGGGTCATAAAGAAGACGTAACAAGGAAGCCTGCAACAGATGGCATGGCCTCTAGAGAGCTTAACATCAAGTCAGTGTGGGACTACGTGAGGAGATATAAGCAAATGAGAGATCCTAAATCCACATAAAAAGTTTGCCAAGATTCTTGAAATAACTTTAAAAAAACTGAGAATGCTCACACCAAATATCATTTCGTTTTTTGGCTTTTTACCACACTTTGTATGAAGTTAATTGAGAAATAAAAACCCATGGCTTTTGAAAGCATCCTCACTTTACTTTTCATGGCCAAAACTTTATTTTCTAGTATTTGATGTTTATCTGTTTCATCGTTACAGGAGGTAGAGAAAAATGGGCCTATTTTCTAACCTATACATCTCATTATGCATTTATTTACATAGGATAAGATCTTTCATTATTTCCAACGTGAAACGGATTATGCATAATGCCATGCATAGCGTGCTGTTTTCCATCGCCGTCATTTGAGGAGATATCATCCATCGCATAAGGATAATTACCAGGCAGAAAATACATTTCTCTCTCAGATGTCTTTAAAGGCCACTAGGTTTAATTTAATCAGACACAGCATGATACAGAGAGGAGGAAAAGAACAATAAAACAGACCTGAGATACATACTTCTGGTTCTTTTTTATTCCTGGCACACGCAAGGCAAATATCAAAAGAATAAAGAGCATATAATGAGAAATTTGAGACCTGAGGTTTGGAGTCTGCTGACTTTCAGGTTTGTCATTTCTTTAGGGCTTTAACCAAAGCACAGCTTGCCCATTCTGACTTAGACAGATAGACACAGTGAGCTCAAACCTGTGCTGCGAGTCTTAACTATTATTTAAAGAAGCACCCGTGAGGGCTAATGTTTGACGTCAGTGCTATTGTAGTGGGTGTGATTAGCTGGAAATAGAATCAGAATCACAGCTAAGAATGGCATCAAGGGAACGTGACTGATGTGACCCTCAGCAGGCCTCCAGCAGAGCATATTGATTAAGCAGGACTGAGCGTTGCAATATTTTACATCATATTTCGGTTCTTCCTGATTTCCATTGCTGATTGAAATAGCACAGAGGAGAGAAGTGACTCAGTGCACTGTATAAAGCTTTTATATTTGCTCTTCTAAACAATCAAGTGTCTGACAGGTTCTTGTACAGGAGATGATTTGCTTTAAATGAAGGGTAGAGAGCAGAAGCAGCCACACTAGTTAAAGCAGACAAAGAAATAGTGCCGCTGACAGGAAGTCGAGCCTCACAAACAGAAAAAAAACCAGGCTGTCACATTGTCGCCCACACAGGTGATCTCTGTCAGTGCAAATATGACAAAACACTGCCTGCTTATTGCACTTAAGAGTTAATCAAATCATAAAAAAAAGCTTGATGAGCTTACAGGTTACAGAAGGCAGCTCTTTGAACAGACTACTCGTACAGGTTTAATGAAATCTTAATAGTGTTTTTGACATAAGGTTACACATGTACCGTAATGTTGCACCAAAAGTGAAATGCTACTTAAGAAATAATGCATCACACCTTAATGATGATGTGCCTACAAGATCATATAGAATATTGTGTAGAACCTTATTTACTTCACTGAGGTCACAGTCAGACCCCTTTGCTGCAAAAGGAATACTTTTGAAGTACATTTTGCTGATAACACGTCTGTACTTTTAGTGAAGTTACAATTACTTTTCAATGTAAACTGTCTTCAGGTCTGGGCTGAAAGCAAAATGCAACAAAATGTTTTATTCCGGTGGATAGCCATAATTATTGATTATTTCAAAATTATTTTTAAATTTAAAAAAACACTAGTAAATACATTTGCAAGCGTAAACAAGAATAAAAGGAATGATTTCAAATTGATATACACATTACACCCTGCACCAGCCACCATGTGCACCTTCCAGGATGTTACCCCTCAGAGCAGGCCACTGGGAAGGTGTCACCAAGGTGGAGGTGGTGGACGTTGGTTCATGGGTGTTTTTTGACCATGCAGCCAGTTCCCACTGGCCACAGCCTCCACTGGGAGGAGGTCTGTGGGTGATGAGAGGTCCCAGTGGCCATGGACTAAAAGCCTCAGGAGACCTGGATGAAAGCCAACAGGGAGCGCAATGGAGGGCGAAGGGACTCCATTATCAAGGTATGATAGGCTGTTTATGAGCTACCGAGGGAGCACGACTGGAGGTTGTTCATGCAACCAAATGCTACATTTTTGTTCTGTGCTTTGGCTTTCACCAGCAAATCCATTTAAGTGCAACTATTGAGTGTTGCATAAAGCTGTTTTCTGATTGCTGACAATGAAATGTCCATCGTCCATAGTGGATGTCATTATTGCCCGGGCTTTTGTGTCACAGCTAGAGTTCACGGTGTTAAAATGACATGCAATATGGTTAAAGGTAAGGGGTTAAGGTCAAGGGGACGGTATCGTTCATCAGGACTGCATGGTCACCCAATTCAGCAATCATCACCATAGTCAGTGGCCATCATCATTGTACATCATTTCCATACATATGAGCCAGCAGGATCCTCCTTCACCCTCTAGTAGCACTGAAGGTGCACTATCATTCATAATGATCATTAATTTAACAGAAAGTAATCCCGATAACGGAGGCAAGCTCCAGTGATCAAGTGATTAAGTGCATGTAAAGTCTCCACTGGAGGCAAAACTTACAAAATTAAACTTTGGAAGATTTGGTACATTTAGTGACAGGTTGTATTTTAATCCAAACTGTCCGTCCATCCATATTCTTCTGCTTATTTGGGGTTGGGTCATGAGAGAGCAGGTTAAACAGGGCATTCTAGATGTCCTCTTCCCCAGCCGGTCCTCCTGGTTAACCCAAGGCGTTCCCAGGTCAGTGGAGGTATTTAGTCCTTCCGGTGAGTTCTGGGTCAACGTTGGGGTCTCGCCCCAGTTAGATGAACCTGGAAAACCTCTAAAGGAAGGTGCCAGGAAGCATCCTAATCAGGTACCCAGTCAGTCACCTCTTTTGATGTTGAAGTAGCGATTCCACTCTGAGGTTCCTCTCATTCTAAGGATTGAGCCCAGCCACCCTACAGAGGGTGGCTTATTTTCTCAACGTCATTATCTGATCACTACCCGGAGCTCAAGACCATAGGTGATGGCTGGATCATAAATTGAGAGGTTGTTTTTCCCGACCAACCCCCCCCTCAACAAAACTGTCTGGGACAACACTCACACTACTGCTGCACCCTGTACCAATCCATCTGTCCATCTCAAGTCCCATTTTCTTGCCACTCTTGAAAAGGTTCCCATGACACTTAAACTCCTTTTTTTGGGGCAGGAACTCACCACCAACCCAGTGGGAGGAATCCACCAATACCACGGCCTCAGACTCATAGGTGTTGACTCTTATCCCGGCCACTTTACGTTCAGAGGTCATGGTCTGATGAAGCCAAGAGAACCACGCCATCCAAACAAAAAGCTAATTCTGTACTTGAATGTCACAAACAAATAAACTTAGCAAACAAGAAAGCAAAACTCAAGTCAAAAATTACATGATATTAAAGGTACAAGATGGGACATGAACTAAAGTCTCCTGGGTGAAAGTCTACACATAAGGACCAATCTCTCCAACCCCCAAAATGTGGACTTCTGTTCTTATTTATAAGTGCAAAATCATGGCTGCACCACCTTTTAATGAGGTGATAACAGAGCTCCAATAAACATGGTGATAATGGCATACAGATCTACGAGAGGCTGGAGAAGGTCCCTACTGGCCCGCAAGTTTGGGAATGTAATAAGCTGAGAACATGCAAAATGGTTGGCATGTTGTGGAATGACACATGAAAAAGCAAACAAATGCGTTGTGATAACACGTCAAGTGATTTGTGGTGTTATTCGTACTCCTTTTGATGACACCAGGCTGTGCTGAAGTATCTTTGTGGTATTATTATTCTCATTTAATGAATGGATCTGAGTTCTTCCTCCACTACAGAGTTTTTTTTGGGGAGGGGGGGGAGGTGGAACAAGCTCTGTTATTCATGTGAGACAAAATCATCCGTGAAAAGCAACGGAGTTCAATGAATTCTCTTCAATCATTTGACTTTCCTTTTAAGAGTCTCATTCAAAGACTGTCACTTTAGACTGTCATACCACTGCACTAGCGAGCTGTTTATTTGCTAAAAAAAAAAAAAAAGTTTCCAAGTTCGTAGAAAAGTAACATTTTAAAACTCGATTTCTAGATGAAATTGCTTGTGCTCTAAACAGTTCACTGTTGCCGTGTGCAATATAACTGTATTTTTCAAAGCGCAGCAGTCTGAGGAAAGACATTAACGCCTTGGGGTAGTTTTGTGAGGGATATGGATTGTTTGAGTAACACTGTGCAGCATAGACAGTGGTCTCTTTGTGTACAGCTTTGCTCTGGAGACGATTATTCTTCTGGAAATATCCCCACAGACCGCCTTCAGAACCGAATGAAATACACGATTTTTTTTTTTTTTTACAAAACATACAAGACAATGATAGTGAATGCAGCTCTACACTGAATACAAAAAAAATGCAAATATGGGCTCTTCATACTGTGCCTAAGGAGATTTAACATATCGCTTGAAGACAGAACGTAAGGTTTCCTGTGTAAGAAACTACTCAGGTGCTTTAAATACTACACCTTCATCTTTGGCGCTTTGCACAATATTTATCAAAAAGCAAAGTTATAGTCTATTGAATAAAACTTTATTCAATACAAGTGACTGGTGCCATGACTGCTGGCAGTACACAGAACAAGTTTACAGATCTCCACAGCCTCAGTAGAGAACAGATCATTTTCTTTATGTCACTTGTAAAAGACCCATTTATAACTGTGAAATTCAGTCAATAAATTCTACTGCCCTCCGCGGCCTTTTCTCCCTCTGCGGAACACATCGCAAAATGTCACCACGAGACGCCTTCAGAATGCTCCCCAAAACTCTGCAATAAACACGAATGAGCGAGTGCATTACTCACACTGTAAACACTTCAGGCATTTTCGCACGAAGCTCTCCTCCCCCCAAAAAATGTGTTTTATAGTATTAAATTTGATGCATATTCTTCACGGGGCCGTGGTATCCCCCTTCTTGTCTATGAAAACTCTGGGCTCCTCCTTGACACTGCCAAGCTCTGTTGGAAGGGGTTTATGATGTGCTGAGTGCACCCTTGACTGGCTTCATGAGCTGTGAAGTCACCACGGTCAGCCCTCTACGGGAAAGGTCCGACGTATAGCGGTAATAGAAGGCAAAAATGCAGATTCAGCTCAAGGCACCATCAGAGCCTTATTCATCCTGAACATCCAAGAAAGTAGAGGATGATTTAGAGGATTTGTTCACCTTGAGCATGGCAAAGGAGTGGGTTTTGGATATTTGTAATTGATGGAGAAGCTGAAAATTTTGTCATTTATAACTGCAGCTACATTTTTTTATCGTAGACAATAGATTTCAGGGCCACAGTCCTGTTTTAAAAGTTCCATATTTTGCCCCTTTTCAGCAAATTAATTAACATCTGACATGTCCTCATAATGTGTCCTTACATTTTCAGCTAAAAAAGTAAAGATGCTTAATTTTACCATGACTGTATAACCTCTGGAAGCCTGTTCGAAAGAAGCTGTTTTAGTGTCTGTACCTTCAGATGATGGTGTGCTGCTGCTGTCCACGCCCCCTTCAGGAAGAAGAATCTTTCTGCATCTACAATTGGAGAAAAACAGTTTACAGCACAGCAGTTGACACAGACCTGAATGAATGAGTGAGACCAGGAGAAACGATCATTTTGTATGCAAACAAACAGCCAGATTCACAGGACAACCATTGATTTTTATCTCATTTGTGTGGTGAGTTTGTCGGACAATGTTGTGATTATAAAATGAGTAGTTTTGTGATGCAGAGCTGCAGCTTGGAAAAAGCTCTGAAGTGACTGCTAAGACTTAGGAGAGCAATTTCCATCATTTCTGAATGTCTCTCAGCTTACAATTTGCATGTAAGCCTTACATGTTGGCCTATGATTAAAGCTATCGTAATTTCCAGACTATAAGCCGCTACTGTTTTCATACGCTTTGAACACTGAGGCTTAAACAATGATGTGGCTAATGTATGGATTTTACGATTTTAATGAATTTGCCTCGAGACGAATTTAATTAAAAGTTAAAAAAAAATCTTTCTGTGTCAATATCTCATGTTAAAACGTGGACACCTGCAGTTTATGGACAAGCGTGGCCTACATATGTACATTTTTTTTCCTTTTTAAAGTTAGCAGGTGTTGCTTATATTCAGGTGCGCTCAATAGTCTGAAAATTATGGTAATGCTAAAGTTAGCCATGCAAAGTGCTAACACTAAGGATTTCCTGTTGTTGAGATGACATTGCTATCAATAATCAATAAGTAATCCACTGGATTTTCAGTTCCTCAGATGCTGGAAGTGCATGAAGACGTTTGTGTTCACTCTTGCAGCCAACAGCATTTTTTTTTAACATTTTAGAGTTAGCAGAAGCAGCTCTCATAAGTAATAAACATGGTGGACTGTGAGACGGCTGATCTTTCAAAAATGCTCACCTCAGAGGCAGTGGGCCATAAGAGGGCAGGATTATGCAAATTTTTAGCTGGACGACTATCGGTTCCTCAGCTTCTATTCAGGAACAAAATCCTACTATCCTGCTACTTTTCCTGCTGAAAAGAAATCTTCCTGGCTTGTTAAGCTGGGGGGTTATAAAGTTGAGGGGATGCCAGAGGAATGGAAGTATTAAGTGCCTTCATATTCTCACAGCATTTATTTTACATCTCCAAGTCTTTAAGACATAGAAAACACAATAAAAATGGATTTTAACCCCGTGGGAACTTCCAATAACAATAACAAAGGTTTTAGATTTTTGAAATATTTAGAATCTATTTTTTAAGCATTACATAATCGTGTGTAATACGTGACTCACTGTGCAGAAGGTTAAATACACAGAGAGTCTACGTGCTTAAGTGTTTTTCCATGTCTCTGTCAGTAACACTTGAGCAAAATGAAGCAGAGGTAAATACCTTGTTCTAATGTTACACATGTGACAGAAAAAAACACTCAAGCTGTAAAAAGTAAGTAAGGTAAAGACGCAACACAGGTTTTTTTTTCTTTCTTTCTTTCTTTTTCTTTTACAGTCCAGAGAACTTTGTTGCAGAACTCTGCGTCTTTGTGGATGTTTGCACAAACTGCAACCTTGCCTTGTTGTTTTTGAGGCTTACCAGGGATTTTCATCTTATGCTGAATCCTCTGAGGGTCTGGTCATGAAGTTTTCTCTTGATCGCTGACAAGGAAACATATACATCTTGAGTCAGGAAAGCATTCTTCACTGAGCAGACATAAAGGGCTTCTGGGTCGACAGTGAAACCAACTTTTAATTTTTGGCAAACCAACCATCTTTGATATATCTCAGATAGATTATTATCTTTATTTATACGACATTTCTTGACAAACAACTCCAAATTAATCTAATCTAAAATCAATCAACTCTAAGCCACGTGTGAGCTTTTTTTGGTGGGTGTGTGCACACTAATGTTGAAATGAAACGCAGCTGCTCCAGAAACACTTAGCTATTACATTTGAACCCTCGCTATTTGGACACTCGCTGTTCAGAGGGCTCCATCTCAAACGCAGTTCCTTCAATATTGACATAAGCCTATACTCAAATTAAAGCTGAGACTTTGCATTTTAATGTCCTAATATTTTATTTCAAGTTGGATGTGTTGAAGCACAGAGCCTAAAAATAAGCACAAATTTTATAATTGTTCAACTGTCCAAAATGTTATGGACTGTACAGGATTCATATGTCGTATATCTATCTATCTACCTGATACTAAAGCGGGCATACTGAGCGCACTGTTCAGGTAAAATTTGCACATTTTTCATGCAAAGTCATGTGAAAAACTAATTACATCTCAGAAATGATTGAGTTTCTTTGACACATTAACTTTCTCTTCATCCTCTTTGCCTACAGATATAGGCTTTCAATCATTTATTCAACCCAAAAACTCAATAGATTTGTCATATTCTTTTGTGGGAAAAGAAACAGCTGCAAGGTGGAGCGGTGGTTAGAATCGTTGCCTCACAGCAGGAAGGTTGCCGGTTCGCATCCCGGTGAGGACACCTGGGATCTTTCTGCGTGGAGTTTGCATGTTCTCCCCGTGCAGCGTGGGTTCTCTCCAGGTTCTCTGGCTTCCTCCCACACAGTCCAAAAACATGTTGAGGTTAATTGGGGATTCTAAATTGGAGGCTTCATTGGGGGCTGGGATAGACTCCAGCTCCCAATGAAATTAAGATTTGGGCTTTGACTAAACCATTCTTCTTTTGGAGTTTTACTTTGGTCGATTTGCTTGCATGCTTAGGATCAAGTGGACCTGTTGAAATGTCCACTTCTGGTTTAACTTCAACTTTCGGACAGATGGCCTCACATTATCTTCAAGCACGCTTTGATGCGATGCAGAATTCATCCTTGAATCAGTGACTGCAAACTGTCCGGTCCCTGAGGCAAAGAAGCAACCCCAAAACATCACATTTTCACTGCCAGGCTTCACAGAGTTTTTTTTTTTTTTTTTCTCCTGAAAAGCTGTCTTTGGTCTGCATGGTCTTATGTTACCGTGGTACTGTTACTGTGGCCAAACAACTCTATCTTTGATTTGTCTGTTCAGAGCACATTATTCCAAAAGGCCAGGTCTAACGTTCTTTTTAGATAGCAAAGGCTTTTTCCTGGCACGCCTCCCATGCACCTTAAATTTGTGCAATTTCTTTCCAAACGTAGGTGCAGCACTTTAACACCAACGGTTAAAATTGTGGGGTTCTCGGAGACTTCTTTTTGCATCAAGCGGTTTGCTCTTGGGATAAATTTGCTGGGGCGGAAAGTCCTGGACCAACTCGCAGCTGTTTGAAAATCGACTCCACTTACAGATACTTTTTCTCACAGTGGAAGGTTTTATTTGAAAAGTCTGAATACATCTATTTAAATCTTTTGCCAGATGCATCCACAACCTTTTTTTCCGGAAAGCCTTGGAGAGCCATTTCATTTTGGCCCGATGACACCACACACTTCAGCCGTAAAGGCAACACCGGACTTTAGAATTCAAAGGTTTAAAGGTTCCACCTGTCACTCCACACGAAGGTTCTAATCATTTGAACCTAAACTTACACCCCTGATTCTATTTTTATGGATTTGAAGGTGTTATAAATGCAAAACTTTACTTATTTTTCCTGTGACTGGTTTGTTTTTGTATTTGAATGATGAAAATGACCTCAACATGTCAGTTTTCTGTGCTATTTGATTAAGTATATCACATTTATGTGTAGGCACCGTTTCAAAGAGGATCAAGTGTTGTTCAAATATGTTGATAAAATCAACTATTTCCATGAAATGTATTTATTATTTAACATTACCGAACCTGTACTTGTTCACCACTGCGCTGCTTCATAAACATGGTGTACAATAACAGGTTGTTTTTTTTACATCATGTTAACCAAATGAGGTTTGCTGCTTAAGCTTAACCCCATCAACGAACATACTAAAATGAGAACATACAAATTGCAGCTTCTCTCCAGGCTCACCAGCGGTTCTCCATCTGAATTAGAATCAGCCTGCTGGTTTTTCTACCTTCATTATATAAGCTGAGGTCTCTTGAAAAGGGCATTTGCACCATTATCACAGACAGAGGGTGGTTTGCAAATTCACAGAAACACTGATCTTAACGAGTATCATGAAAAATGCAGAATAAGCGTTGGGACGTAAAAATATGGAAAGTGTTTGAAAAATTGCACAATTTCTTAAGTTTGAGTGAGCAGCACCTGGGGCATGGAAGAATCATCTGCATTCAATTAGAGAGCACCATCTAAATACTGTAGTCTCATGGCGTTATATTTATTCATAAAGGTCATCCATTTATGAGCATGCTTTCTAAATAAATTATTTTGTGCAATTTACATGAAATTTGAATAACTTCTTCTGGATATTCCAAAGGAAACTTAAGGGGGACATTAACCCAGCGAAACTCCCAAACGTTCCTGAGGTTTTACAGAAATGTAAGTGATTCCGCGGCGGATAAAAGAACACCATCATGTGCGATAAGGTTGTATACATTAAGCCATAGACCCAGTGAAATCAGACACAGCTGGCGCTACCACATCCTCCGGATCAGAACCCTTTGGGCTGACAGATGAAGTATGTCTCCTTCTCCGAGGCTGCGGATAACCCTCCCGACCTCCAGGAACATCAGTTTGTAGAACATTGTGTTAGAAATCCACCTGGGACCTGAGTCGGGAGCTCTGGAGCTAATAGGTACAGATATCCATTTTCTTCCCTGCCTGCACTTTCTTCCTCATTCCGCTGCACTGCAAAAAATGTCCATCTCAGACGTACTTGCACACAGAAATTGGCAGCCGCTTGCCAGGGCTTCCACAGTTTGCAATGAATTCGGCTCCAACTACTGCAGGGAGAAGCAGAACGGCAGTGCACTTGTGCTGATGCCAATAGTGAACGCACCAACAAGTGGTGGCAAATGAAAATATAATATCCAATTGTTCTAAATGAAGGGGGGGCCAAATGTTAAATATGCGGTTGCGATGTAAACATAGCAGCAGCATTTGTGGCATTGCAACTTCTTATGTGGTCAGTTTGGCAGATTACATAAGTTAAACAGTCAAATCATTCTATAGCTGTGCTGCTATGACGGTAAGAAAGCTTGTTTGTAATTCTTTAAACCAATATCCATCACATTGTGCAGAGCGAAGCAATGGTTTCCCCCCAAAACAGCCATGTGTTCATTGTTTTGGTGATACAATTACAAACAAGGAGGTGATCACGGTGATTGAAATTGTTAATTTGCCTAAAAACACGAACAGGGCAGCCCTAAAGCGCGGTACTGTCAGTGTGGTAGGCCGCTTTTTCTAAAGTTACTGTTGCTGTTTAATGCCAATGCGTGACCAATGGTAGAATCAGACTAAAACATAGCGACTTCCACACCTCCATTGGTCATACAATAACACTGACAGTGCAGTAGGAGGCATCTTGTATCGAGTAAAGCACAAAAAACATTTGCATAGGGCCCCCCTATAGCTCACCTGGTAGAGCGGGCAGCCCATGAACAGGGGCTGTAGTTCCCCGATGCAGCGGTCGTGAGTTCGAATCCCGACCCTTTGCTGTAGGTCTGTCCCCATTCTTCTCCCCCCTTTCCTGTCTCCCTCTACTGCTCTAAATAAAGCCAAAAAATATATATTTAAAAAAACATTTGCATAGTCATAGATTTTATGTTTTTCAATGAGGGCCAAAGAGTCCTTAGTCTAATATGGCTCCATTTTACCGTTATGGAGAACATGCGCATTACCGTGCTGCTTGTTTATCCTGAATCACCCCAGATATAAATCTTAGAAATAAAGGACCCAGTCATGTCTGTTAAGAGTTAAAAACTTCAAATGAACGCCACATTTGTCTAATTCAAGAAGTAACGCATGTCTACAAATGATGTAGAATGAACAGTCCCGATACTGAGGAATCTGTACTTCAGTATTTCACTTTCCTGATACTTCAGTCGCGCTGCAACTCAGAGAGAAGTTGGACACTGCAGTTAGTTCTGTGTTTACATCGATGGATTCTGTCTGATTGGATTGCGTGTTTACAGATTGAAACATTACAGAGGACTTTAATAAGCCTCTGGTGTTTCCTCATTGCAAATTTATGAAATTTCAGAGATTTATTTATGATAGCGTCTCCTCAGTTCCTCGCTCTCTGTTTTTATCGAGTCCTTCATTCATAATCGCTTATGGGCGGATTGGGAAGGGGGGTGGGGATGATGTTTGTTCTTTTTTTTGTTGTATTTAGCACTTTGTGTTGCATTCTATTTGTAGGGAAAGTGCTGCACATCTAAAGTGTGACTGATTGATTTATGTGTCATCATGTATCACTGACAGTTTCAACAAGACAGGGGCTATAATTTCTCAAAGTAAGGTCAGTAGAGGTGACTTTGCGTTGCGGGGGAAAAGTTGATTTGCAGCTGTTTACGACTCTATTCTTGATCGATTATGTCAATGCTTGATGTTTTTCCTGAGGCCATGGAGTGTGAGTGGTCGAATAAGTCAGATAGTGGCAGGATAGAAAATCTGCCAGGTTGTCTGGGAGGCACCTGGCCTTGAAAAGTCAAAGACATTTACAGTGAACATACCTGGACTATATCTTTTTTAATGCTCCTGTTTGTTTTTTAAACAGCTCCCTACAAATACCTTTCAATGCATTGCCATCTCATTCATTTAAGTGCTGTTTTGTGATTTCAAACACCATTTTCCTGCATGGCCTGAGTGACTTGTTAATATGGATATTTTTTGCAGCGTGCTTCACCTCCAACAGAAGAAGACATAGATGAGAACAGGCTTCTGGGAGATGACTGACAGCTGCTCTCAGCCAACCAGAGCAGGGATGCTGCGAGCAGCTCGCCTGCTTCTCTGACGCTATTGGCTGTTCTCTGGAGAGTCGGGGTTTGTTCTAATATTAATGACTGCTGAGGAGACGGCGGCGCATCTATGTGGTCCGCCTGACACTTGATCGAGGGGAGAGATGCGCCCTTAGCAGCCGCTGTAGAGACGGGAAGGGAAGGGCACACGGAACGCGTGAATCTTTCTTCGTACTTTCGCCAACATAGCTGCGTTTGGACTTGGCGGTTTTGATCTTCCCCTCATGCAGAAGCTCGTGTGTGTTTTCCCGTTGGAAGAGAGACCAGAACTGATTTCTCATCAACTGCGTGAAAATAAGAAGACCACACATTGTTGACTGGCTTTATGTTGCGCGCTGGGGCTCTTTCTCGGCACTGGAGCGGCGCACTTGATGGGAATAGACACCGCATACTGCTTCGTGTGCTGCGATGTTTAAATCGGGTAAGTTTACTCTGTTTACTTCTGTATTATGTATCTTATCATTTGATCCGTATGGTGTGATTGCGTCTGCGCAACGCGTTTTTCCAAGTTAATGAAAAACGCCGAAATCCAGCGATCCGGGAATGTGTCACCGCACAAAATGGTCTTGTTGTTGAAAGAACGGATCGGTTCGCTTCCTAAACAGCGATCACTCGTGCGCGATCGCAGACATTAGGGACAAATATTGCAAGATAATTAGGCTGATGACTGGCCTCGAACCCTCGCTTGACGTGGAGACGCGCTTTTTTTTTTTTTTTTTTTTTTTTTTGCGCAACTATGCAGGATGCGCCTGAACCGGAGCAGGTTTGTGTTTTGGGCAAATTCATTAACAACAAAACATGGAGGGGGTGAATTAGATGTGTGGATGGATGATGGACTGGCAGTTTTGGTGTCCTCGGGTCCTGCTTAGTGAGCGCACACCAGACACGTCTCGAAGAAATCCACAGAATGGTGGCCAACCCCCCCCCCTCTCCAAATCACCACCACCACCATCCCTCCCTCCTCCTCACCCTCTCCCCTGTTAAACCTTCCTGTTGCAAACACAGAAGTCGATACCGACACACGAAAGTATGTTACGCATTCCCATGGCTTTAGTGTCTTTTTTTTGAACCACCACCAGAAGCGATCCTTTCGCCTCGCGCTGCCATATCGCATCCACGAGCTTCTGCGTAATTAACAGAAGCATTTTGAGCGCATCATCACTTCACCTGCTTGCACACCCACACATCCACAGATCCAGCTGGAGAAAGGAAGAAAGAAAGAAAGAGAGAGAGAGAGAGACAGAGAGAGGGAGAGAGAGAGAGAGAAAGGGATGGCATTCACCAATCCCTTAACTGCATTGGGGCGTCTCTCCCCCCCATCTTCCTCCCTCTCTCACCCCCTCAATTTTCATCCCTCCCACCCTCTCCTCTCTGTCCAAAATGCATGCCATACAGCAGATGCATTACTCATGAATATTTCAAACCGATAAACAGATAATAGCCGATAACGACAGATTTTTTCCCCCCCTTTCTTTCTTTGCACCGAGGGGGCTATCGGATCTGATTGCTGTAATCTTCTGTGCAGACTGAGCGTGCATGGATGCATGCGTGTGTCCGCTTTGCTTGTTTCCCGGTGATGGATACAATAGATTTTTGGCCTCCACAGTGCAGGAGTGACTCACCCTAAGCAGCTGCTCCATATGAGACACAGTCAAATGCCACACGAGAGCCATCGTGCCCTCACATCAGACGCCACGCCACGCTGGGAAGAAAAAATCTCAGCCCCCACACTATGTATTATTCCTACTTATTATTTGACTACCTGCTGGTCCAGGCCAAAGCCATTTGCAGCTCATAACATCCAGTGTTTCACAACACATCCTTGGGAGGAGGTTTTTTATGATTTCATGTCTCAGACACTTTGTGAAGCTCAGAATCGAGCATGCAGTTTGTCCCCAATGGTGATAAAAAAAAAAAAAAAACTGTAAAGCAAAGCAGTAATAGGTTGCTTCATTAATTTAGGCACATTTGTTCAAAACAAATCAATATTACATGTCCACAACAAGTCATACGCTTAAAGTGAGTGGCTTTGCGAATTGCCTATTGATCTGCGTGTGAAACGGTAAGAAACAGAGGCGGGGTGGAAAAGGTATTGTGCCTGCAGTGGCCTTGTGGAGGCTTTGAGAGCATGATAGGCAGCACCGTGTGGGTGTTCCATATTAATTTCTCTATAGGCAGAGGGCAGCAGGTTCCTGTGAGGTGAGAGGATGTGTGGGTGCCAAACGCTACTATTGGTTCCAAGCGGAGTTCAGGAAGCGTGTGCCATCAAAACGGAATTAATCTCAAGATTTTTTTCTTTTTTTTCCTTTTCCATGATGGTGGTAACGAGATGCCCAAGGATCTATCGGGACTCCTGAGTGAAATGCATGTAAACATATTCACAAGACGGCTGCAGGGGATCAGTCTGTGCAGCCAAGCATAGGTTCTCTGATAGCATCCTGTTCCCAAACAAACACAGGCACCCATTAAAATGGAATAAGCAGAGACAGAGGGCAACAACAAAAAAAAAAAGAACAGGGAGACAGGGGAAAAGAATGATGTGCAGGTTTTGTAGTGGCTCCAGTGGATGGACTGTGTCAGACCCAAATTGCGTGGAAAGAGACGGAAACAAAGGCAGAACCAAAAAAGGCAGAGGATCAAAAGATGGCTTGATGGCAACATCCATGACATTTTGGCGTTTTCAGTTGATATCAAAGGTCAGATTGAGATGTGACACTTCCTTTGTATCCAGTGACATTTACTTGTGCGTTTGTATTTTAGGTGTTTAAGATTGAACACATTTCTGGTGATGATGTTCGAGGTGCACCGGTTTAATGAAAAGGCGCGTGAAAGACTGATCGCGCGTCACATCTAAATGTCAGGTGTTTGGAAAACAAGGAGTGATTTTGGTGCTCAAAATAAAATCAAAGCTATTAGCTGCTAATTAGTCTGCTATTCTGCAGATTTAAATCAGAGCTGGACATGATAGGGACATATGCCCATATTGCAGTTTCAAACATGAGCAGAGAAGAAGGAGGACATCTAAAGGGCCACTGCTGCGCCGTCCATCTGTTCTGCAATCACATTGATACATATAGGCTCCGAGCGCACTAATGAAAAGGTTGCTGATGCCGTACCATGAGACCAAACCCAGTTTTCATGTATTCATGAAGCTGCAGTGACCGATGAATAGAAACATGCATCCTACACAGAGACGGATTCATATATGTGCACCACGCAGACACAAGCCCGTAAATGCACGTATACTACAGCAAGTAATTACTACTGGCTGCAGATCAGATAGTCGGTGTGCTGCTGAGCCTCTGGATAGACACAGAGTCACAGTGCCATTTGAAAGCACCGTATCTTTCATCTGTTTTAGCCGAGGAAGAGGAGCTGTGAATGAAAACAGAAAGAGAAAGCCCATATCAAACCCCATGAAATCATAATAAAGAGGTCCAAGCCAGCGATAAATGCATTTCAGTGGCATATAATGATTGATTCCGTGTGCCGTAGGAACTTATTCCCTGCAGGCTTCTTGGCCCCTTGACCAGCCATATATTATTCATATAAATATAGATAGCTGCGCATCTTAGAGGCAGCACACATGCCACATTTGCACCTGCAGATTCAATTTGACTCTGACTTTGAGGGATATGCCGCTGGCTCCATTCCCCCTGCCTGTCCCCCCCCCCACATCCTCCCACCTCCTCACACCTCCCTCTTTCATTCTAGCTAGCAGCTATACATGGAACATTATGCAGATTTTTGTCAAGAGTGAGTGCGATTATGTTGGGGGAGAAATGAGTGTTGGAATGTTCGCTACGCCTTTGACCTTATCAGCGGCAGCCTTAAGCTGGATACCTTGGCTTAATTTTAATAGATGCAGCACTATGCGAATTAGACAAGGGGACCTAGCTGTGCTCTTTCACTGTGCGGTGCGTTATGCATGCATTATGCGAATGAGCTGGCGCCTGTTTGTTTTTTTATGCTCTCCGCGAAGACTCTGTCGGCTAAATTACGTGTGCACGCTCATGTCTGCAAAATGCATGGATCCTTTTTTTTGTGTGTTTGCATGTGTTCCTGTCTGCTGCGCATGTGTGTGTGTGTGTGTGTGTGTGTGCATGAGGCAGGCGGCTGTGCTATAGCGTTCGATAGTGCAGCATGTGTGTTCTCCCTCATTCAGCCCAAGGGCATGTCTTGTCCAGAAAAGAGCTGAAAAACCAGAGATGGGGGTCCTGTGGTTAATTTGGAACATTGATTTTACATTAGCAGTCGACTTGCAGCTGATTCATGGTCATACAAGTGCAGATGTAAGGGGAAAGGTTCCCATCTGGTCCCACATGGGTGCGCACCGACTCAGACACACATGCATACATACAGGAAGCTTCATTATGCATACACACATAGAAGGTTCCCTTTAATGGACTCTCCCTTACCTTGGAGAAAGTGTAATAGTAAATCAATGAGGTGAAGGGCAGAGGGAGGGACAGTAAAGACTTGCAGAGGCCTCCACCCAGTATGGGGCTTACCCAGAATATACATCAGACAGTTGGTTGATTGGCTGTGCTTTACGTTTACAGAAATGCTGTCTTGAAGCATTTCACTTGCTTTTTTCTTTTTTTTTTGACCTTTAAAGCACCACTTAGCCCCGACAAGAGATGTGCCAAAGAAGCACAGAAATGGATTTATTTGTATGATGAGAAAAATATGGTGATTCATGGTTTTTTTTCAGTGCTGCAAGGTGGATCGGTGGTTAGCACCGTTGCCTCGCAGCAAGGTCGCCAGTTCGCGTCCCGGTGAGGACACCCGGGATCTTTATGCGTTAAGTTTGCATGTTCTCCCCGTGCAGCGTGAGGTCTCTCCAAGTTCTCCGGCTTCCTCCCACAGAGTCCAAAAACATGTTGAGGTTAATTGGTGATTCTAAATTGTCTGTAAATGTGAATGTGAGTGTGCTTGGTTGTCTGTCTCTAAGTGTAGCCCTGTGTTCCAAAACCACATATCCACAACATTTTATTTAGATCCAGCCCCTGTAGCTTTGCATTAATACAAAGTGACCTTTAATATTAAGAAATCAAAGTAATACTTGTAGGATATGTGCACTAGAAGGACTTCAACAGTCCAAAGACATGCATGGTAGACTAACTGCTGATTCTAAATTGGTTGTAGGTGTGAATGAGGAACCCTGTCCAATGTGTACCCCACTCAAGTCAGCTGGTATAGGCTTCAGCCCCCTGTGACGCTCTAAAAAGGTTTAAGTGCCTATAGCTAATAATAAAAACGGAGAAAATGGTGGACATTAGGGGTTACCAGTCAGTGAGCTATGAGTCAGAAGCAACTGGTACAGGCATGGGCATTGGTAATTAGGAAAGGAGCTTCTAGACAGACAGTCTGACATGTATCCAGATGAGATGCCAGGGCCAACATGTCCTGGGAAGGCAATTAGGCCGACAGCAAACAAGCAACAGGACAGTCCAAGATATCGAGACAGGAACCTGGATATGCTGGGAGACAAAATAAAATGCCGAAATTCTCTATAGCCCATTGCCTGGGCGGATCATGACGCTAATAGGGAACATAAGGAGAAATATTCACCATAAGGGTTTGAAGAGCGGAGACAAAAGTGAGAACGCAGGATGAAAAGGACAAGGTTTATACAAAGTGATGTGGGGGATGCGTTACTGTGAGAAAAAAGCAAATGAGAGAGCGAACAGGGAGGGAGAAAAAAGAGTCTAAGCGAGAAGGTGGTGACTTAAAGAAAGCCTTGCAAGGCTTATTACCAGTGGATCAAAATTCCCAGTGAACCCTTTCTACAATACAGAGGCTATTCTCCTGAAAGAGGAGGCAATTCGACTGCGCCCTACTTTCCACTTACGCCTGACCTTTATGTCTTCCACCCAGTTTTACCACAGTGAGTGTAATGTCTACCTCTCAGCAGATGCAATACTGCCTTGTTACCACTTAAACCCTGCAGGCCTCATAATCATCTCCCCAAGGGCTCAATATGCTTCCCTCAAAAACCCACATCTAAATCTTAGAACTGTTCCCCTCTACGCCTAACATTCCTCGCAAAACACAGCTTGCGTTTTGTATAAGAAATTATTTGATTTTTACCTGAACTGTGGGTCAACTCAGCTCCGCGGAGAGCAACCAACCCGCGACAAAGCAATCGCCTCGACATCGCCGCTTCGCTAAACCCCATCCAAGCCCTGTAAAGCGAAGGTGGAGGGGGTGGGGGGGAGGATTTATAACTCATTTCAATAAACAGCATAAAACAAACAGTTCTGCCCGGCTGTTTGGCTGCCCAGATGACTTGAGTCAGGCTTTCCTGAATTAGCACTGCAGAGCCACCAGGACCAACACTTTCTGCCCCTACTGTGCACACTCATTAATTTAAAGTGGTCATATCTCACTGGTCTCTAATCAAACTGTATTTGTGCCATTACTGTCCGGAACAGCCACAGTGTTAGTATAATGGAGGTGGCCCGGTGGGAAAGTAAGTGAGGTGTTGCCAAGATGTGAATGGAAAAGCTTTTCACCTTGACAGCGGGTGAACCTCTTAAATGTAGCCTCGTCCCAATTAGTCTGGTGCATTTCCAGCGAGCAAATGATCTCCAAGAAGTGTAAAATGTGTAAAGCAACATTTACCAAATTTGTATTCCAGAGCAAAAAAAAAAAGAAAAAAGAAAAAACAGTACCAGGAAATAATATGCCAGCCAAAATGTGCAGCATTTTAATGAGGAGAGATTCCTGGGTTTCCAGTCATGTCAAATGTCATTCTAATTAAGAGTGAAATCTGTGACTAACAGGGACTAAAGGCATACCAGTTTAGAAAGGTGACGCAACGACACTGTCATTTCTGAGCAGCTTCTCTATTGGAATATGCCAATAAATATAGGGGCTCCCAATTTTCCTAATGGTGATGCAATGACACTGCTATTAAAAAAAATAAAAAAGAAAGTTTTTTTTTTAAATGCCTGCTTGAGAAAAAGCATAAAATCTATCTGACAAGTGCAAATCCATTAAGCTGACTTTGTGTGCTTCTATAATTTGCGCAAAAACAAACCTAAAGGGGACAAAAAAAATGTAAATATTGCCAAAACTTCGCTATATTTTAGTCGCCATAAATCATGACGTACACGATGCATTTGACTCAAACATCCACCGAAGCTTCTGTTCTACTTATGAAACTAAAAATGGCGGCAAACAAATCAGTGTGGAGCACCAGGACTGTAGCGCTCATCATTAATACATGAAGCAAACACGAACGCCGTACTTCAGTTTTTTACTTGTGTTGATTTTCTGAAGAAAAAAAAAAAATAAATCAGTTAAACTCTGCTCCCAGTTCCTTGCACGTATCTTTTAATTTTTCACAACAGCACCGGATCAAATGGCTGTGAGTAATTTAAAGAGAGCTTTGTGTAGCGACAAACCCACCGACAATAAACACCTGACTCTGCAGCTGCTGCACCCGGCACACAACGGCAGACAAATAAAGTTTGCATCTACACCGTGAATATATTGGGAGTATTTAGCTTTCTAAAGAGCCAGATATTTTTTCCTCTGGAGTTGGAAAGCGCTAAACGGAGAGTGAATATTGGACTTGGATTCCTCAGGCGGATTGAAACACAACTCCGAATGAATGATAATGTTTCTCTGTATCTGCTGGATGTTCTAATAGGCAACTGTTTGCTATAAGCGTTTTCATTTAACTTTAAAAGATGGTGGTATGTCAGTGTTGTGTTAACAGCTTTTTTTTTGGAACGAGGGGGGTATCCAGTGGTGTGAATCCAGTCCAGTTTTGGTTACAAGCCTAAGTGTATTTCACACAGTTAAGGCAGTCTTGAAACAAGTCAGATACAAGGAGCTTGTTTGTCGTAATGTTCACAGCCTGGATTAACACGGGTGAAAGTGAAAAGCCCATGGGCGAGACTGTCAGCTTCCTACTGTAATAGAGCTGCTTTGGAGACCATGGCTTGAATGATCGTCCCCCTCCCTCCTTTCCTTCCTCTGACACCTGGGAACTCGTGTTAGCTCCATGAGTGAACACCTTAGCCTGACCTATAAAAGGCTTTCGACAAATGTCAACGCTTAGGCTTAATGTGTCACTGCAGGTGGACATTAGGTTACAGGAGATCCCATTTCCAGCTTTTTGTGCTATATTGCCAGGTGTTGATTATATATCTCTGGATTTCCTGAAGCTTTTTAGATTACAAACATCCGTCTTTGAATTCAATTTACCCCAGAGCTTATTAACCACATTTCTCTTTGTTCTGTGGTTAGGTAGCCACTTGTTGCCAAATTGCACCACAACTTTTTCCTCTTTTGTGCTTCAAATACCTTTTTTTTCCCCCCTCCCATCCTTTTGACGACTTCTTCTGCGACATGCTAAGATCATGCTAAGATTTCCTGCGATGACGGCACCGCAAAGGTCGCTGGAGGTTAATGCACTGATACTATGTCAAGTTCCTCCTCTGGCGAGTCATTTTGCCCTCCAGATCTCCTCCCTCCCCTCTCGCTTCGCCTCAATTACCAGCAACCGAGCGGTGGATTGTGGGGAATTAGCTCTACATAGTAGCAGCGGGTGGGTGTGTGTGCGTGGGGGGATGCGGCTGGCTAACTTGACTGGACCTTTTACTAATAGGTTAGTACAAGCGCTGTGTGGACTCCACAGTCGCAGCAGTCACGGTGCCCGGCCTCCGGAATATAGACTGCCTCTTCACCGGGCGCCACATAATGCAGTCGTACAATATCAATTTACGTGTTCAACCGCCTGTAGATTATTAGGATAGTTCACTTAGAATGATGTAGTTTGGTGGGGAAGCACACCTCGGTGTTTTAACCTTGAGCGCATTGAGATGCTGTAACTACACCTTTTAACAAACAGCCAAACAAGCTCGATGAAAGCTTTTCAATTTCACTCTTTTGTTAACACGTCTCCAGCTCCGTTCCTCTTGTCGTTTACGTCCGAAACCGCGCATTGTGTTAACGGTGTCTTACTATGCGGCCGTCTTGCCTCAATTGTCTTCATCCTGAACTGCTCTATTATGTAACTTGAGTTTCCAAGGCGGGAAGTGTGCCCGAAGACCCAGTATATTTGCCACATCAGACACGTTGCCACACAAGATGTCACTTCCAATTCAATCAGCTTCTTCTCCAAATGCTTTCCTTCAACAGCCCTTCACTGGGACCTCAGCTGACCTCCAGGAGGCTCTAAGTTCAACCCTATCTGTATAAATTTAACGATTACACTCATATATTAGTCATGTGTATGTTAATTTATAATTATATAATTAGCATGATCCCCAATTCTGACATTAAAAGCATCGGCAGTGACTATAATTTCGCTGCAATGGTGACTAAAATACACACAATTTGCCACAAACATATCTTAAAATCTAAATTTATCTAAACCACATGTTGGATTATCATTCATAGAATTTTATCCTCATTAATTAGCAAGGAAATATGTTGAGTTTGCTGGCTGCCACATCTTGCAAATTGTCCTGTAAAGCCTTCCTAATCCCATCCTTGATTTTCACCAATGTGGACAAGCAAGCATTAACATTAGCCAAACCAAATGAAATCTCTTTTCCCAATCTGTCCCCGTTTATAAACCTCCTCGGTGTCCATGATGTCATCCGCTCATCTATCCTCGAAGCCTCGCCAAAATCCGCCGGCGCAATATTTGATGTGATGTGTGGTGAAAATAAGGCAGCGCTGTTTCTTATTCCGCTGTCCGTTCTCAGAGGTTTATTTCTGAGGGCTGCAAAGTCTCCGAGAGAAAATATTGAAAATCAATGAGTCCAAAAATGTCCCCGCTGACACAATTAACAGCACTGGTAAAACAAAAGAACAGCACACTCTGTTTGAGCCACCTGCAGTGAATGCACAATAAAGCGAAGCAATAACAGTTAACCTGACCACATTACACTGCTGGTAATTGTGATTACTAAGGAGAAAAGCCAGAGCGAGCAGAGGTGAGACCCGAATGCTGTGGGCTGAATTACAGAGTGTGTCCTGTGCTTCCAGGGTGCGGATCAACTGCATAACCCACAATGAAGAGCCAGTGCTGAGGGAGAGAAGCTAAACCCTGTTTATCAGAACGCTCTGGGTGTAGCAGCTTATTAAAGTGCCAGGTGCTTTTGAGAAATAATACCCCCAATACCCCCCCACCACCACCACCACCACCCAGCCACCTCCCTCTCTTTCTCCTCTCACCAGCTCCATGGCCCTCCTCCACACCTCCGGCCTAAGCTCCAGCAAGAGGTTGAGAAATGGACCCTTGGCCTGGCTTTGCCAGCGGGGCAAACTGCAGCATTTTCTGCTGCCTTCAGAAGTTCTTATTCATTTATTTATTTCTTTTCTCTTTTTTTTTTTTCTTTCTTCCTCCATATCTCCCCTGTGGCCACTGAGGTGGAAACAGCGAGGGTGATGAAATGAAATCATTTCTCTCCTTTCTTGTTCTCACTTTCCCAGCTGCCGTCACACTTCTTCTCTTGATTCTTTCCATTTCATCCCCTGTCTCTTCTGACTTTTCCCTTGATGTGGTTCCCGATCTCTTGGCCCAAAATATCAGAAGCACCATCAAACCCGTCTTGTTCAGTAAGAGGCAGTCACATACGACGGATTACACGGTACACTTCGACTGCTATTAGTCGTGGAAACTAATAACCTGATGGTACAAGAGGCACTATATATTTTATATATATATAAAGCAAATGTCTGACGCACATGCAGGAGGATGCATCTATTTATATGACAATATTTTTGATTATTTCCTCCCAAAAGGCAATATCATTTCATGTTTGTATGATGCTACTGAAGGACAATTCAATAAATATTTGTTACTGTAAGGAGCCAAAAAAACTGCGCCACTCCTGCTACACTAAATGAAAGACAATCAGAAGAAGAAAAAAAACATGGTCAGTGGTGGATTTGTTTGCCTTGAAATGTTTGTTTGAGCTTTTACTCTTAGATGTACTCCGTCTCATAACTGGGCTAATAACTATGAGCTATAAAACTGTGCCTAAAATTCCCAGAGTGTCACACTGTGTACTATTGCAGAGACTTTCTGGCTCTTCTCTGATTGTCAGTGAAGCAAATATAAACATTTTTAATATTCCAAAAATATTTGCTCTGTATACACCCGAACCAACTGTGTTAACCTAATAAAATATGTTAAATGTGTTCTAGCCTTGAGCTTTCACTCATTTCAAACTGTCTGAAATCATTCCCTATTTATTAAATAGTGCTCTACACTTTACCCATTGCTATTTTATTTGAGTGCCTGAATGGGAAATTTATGCATGATATAGTGCCCTCAAAAAAAGTCAGGGGCATGTACTTTTCTGCTTACAGTCCTATTAATTTCCACTATAATAGTAGTGAATATTGTACTTGTGAGCGATGATGTAAAACAATGAGTCACAGAGTTAAAGGTTGGGTGTCTTTTATATAAAGAGTCATTTCAGACGCAGAAAATGTGTCATCTTGAACAAAATGCCATTTAAAAAAAAAGAAAAAAAAATAGCTCTGACTATTATATGCAAACATTTGTGTCCAAGACGACAGAATAATGTGTTTTCTCCTCTTTAGGCTTCTGTCTATGTGTTTTACCTGTTAGTAATGTCTGATAAACTGCATAACCTTCAATTCCCAGAAATGCAAAATCCTATTAGCATACAGATTTGCTGATTGGAAAAAAAGATTAAATATACCGTTAATGCATTTTAATTTCCGTGACTGTTGGCTGCTGCATTTTATAACAAACAGGTGCAAACTGCATCTGGGTCAAAAAGCTTAGTTTGCATGTACGGCCAACCTGTCTCGCTTTGTCGTGTCCTTCTGCTTGCCCGTTTACTTGTTGCCATAGTGAGTGACATATTCCAGTGTCTTTAAGCGGCTTGCCCGAAAGGCTAATGCTTAAGCCCTAGGATGTCTGCCATTTAAGAATCTTAATAAAGCCGCCTTTTTAACCAATAATAGACTCACACTCCTAACATCACGACTGAATGCCATATTGTAGGGGCACATGTGGTACGTCCCCAGAATGAAGTCTAGAAGGTCAAGCAGATAGAAATCCATTGTTCTATTTCTTGAAGGGGGCGTGTATAAATGTCAACATGCATCAGTGTGCCTATAACAAATGTCAATATGCCCAAATCCTTCTCTTATGACATTCCCTGACCACCTCCTCTGCCGTGTAATACTCACACTGCTTCTCTCTGTCTTGTTTGTCTCACACAGGTAGGAATGGACTGGGCTGTGGACTCTGGAAGCTAGTGAAGACAATCAATGAGGACACTCTACATTAAAGACAGACTTTTCATGGATACCTATAATCGTGCTTAATATAAATCCTTCGAGGTGTAACACTGGTCCATCCTTTTTTTTTCCTTTTTTCGCCTCCTTCCACCTTTTTTGACTGCGACCTTGGCCCCAAACCCTGACACCAGCAGGCAACATTGAGTGATTGGTCGTTACATTCAAGGGCGTCCACACAGCAAGACACAAAAAAACCCAAGGGAGCCCTGTGGTGGTGGTGGCGGCAGGGGCGGCGGTGGTGGTGGTGGCAGGGGCGGTGAGTCAGTCGCCTCAGCAGCTGCAGCAAATGATTCATTATTTGTGAAGTTAACAGCTCTGACCGCTTAATCTACAAGGACCAATTTCTTACTGGAGGGAATCGGTCCAATATGAAGGACGTATCATTTGTGGATCGTCTCTTTGTCGGCTTGGCCATGGCCTCTTTTGTCGTGGCCACTGAGGTGAGGCCAGACTGCCCAAAGCTCTGCGTATGTGAGATTAGACCCTGGTTTTCCCCCAGTTCTGTGTACATGGAGGCGCAGACAGTTGACTGTAATGACCTGGGACTCTTTAGCCTGCCTGAAAAATTACCAGTGGGCACGCAAGTGCTATTACTGCAAACAAACAATGTCGCCAAAATTGACAAACCCTTGGATTATCTGGCCAATATCACAGAGATTGATTTATCGCAGAACAACTTATCCTCCATCAGCGACATCCATCTGGGGAACCTTCCCCAGCTGCTGTCCCTTCATTTGGAGGAGAACTGGATACGAGAGCTACCTGAACGGTGTCTGTCGGAGGTGGCTAACCTTCAGGAGCTCTACATGAATCACAATCTCATCTCATCAATTTCCCCGCTGGCCTTCCAGGGTCTCACCAGCCTTGTGCGGCTCCACCTCAATTCTAACAAGCTGAAGGTTATTAAGAGGGAGTGGTTCGATCCCATGCCAAACCTGGAGATCCTAATGATTGGTGAAAATCCAGTTCTGTCCATCGATGATATGAACTTTAAACCTCTCAGTAACCTTCGCAGTCTTGTTCTTACCAGAATGAACCTGTCTCAGCTTCCTGACGACGCACTGTCCGGTCTTGACAACTTGGAGAGCATCTCTTTCTACGATAACATCTTCCCTGAGGTGCCTCATTCTGCCCTGAGAAATGTCAAAAATCTCAAGTTTTTGGATCTAAATAAAAACCCAATTGCGAGGATACAGAGAGGGGACTTTGTGGATATGCTCCATCTGAAAGAACTGGGGATTAATAGCATGCCAGAGCTAGTTTCCATCGACAGCTTTGCCCTTAATAACCTCCCTGAGCTCACCAAAATAGAAGCCACCAATAACCCTAAACTCTCCTATATCCATCCTAATGCTTTCTACAAACTGCCGCGGCTGGAAACCCTCATGCTAAATGGCAATGCTCTCAGTGCCCTCCACAGGATTACCGTTGAATCTCTCCCAAATCTCAGAGAGGTTAGCATGCACAGCAACCCCATCCGCTGTGACTGTGTGGTCCGCTGGATGAACATGAACAAGACCAACATCCGCTTCATGGAGCCTGACTCGCTGTACTGCGTAGAGCCTCCGGAGTACGAGGGCCAGCACGTCCGACAGGTGCACTTCAGGGAGATGATGGAGATTTGTCTGCCGCTGATATCTCCCGAAAGCATGCCGGGGCATATTAAAGCACAGAATGGGAGCTCCTTGTCACTCCATTGTCGCGCCTTTGCTGAACCAGAGCCGGACATCTACTGGATCACTCCATCTGGCACCAGGGTCTTGCCAAACACCGTGTCCGACAAGTTCTACATGCACCCGGAGGGAACATTTGACATCTACGACATAACAGAAAATGAAGCCGGTCTTTACACCTGTGTTGCCCATAATCTGGTCGGCGCTGATCTTAAATCTGTTTCAGTAGAGGTGAATGGATATTTTCCCCAACCTACAAACGGGTCTCTGAATGTTGTCGTCAAATCAGTGGAGAGTCACTCGATTCTGGTTTCCTGGAAGGCTGGCCCTGGCACTTTGGCCCCCAACATTAAATGGTACACCGCGTCAGATGCCAACCATCCCACCACGGCGTTCACCACCAGGGTTCTCTCCGATGTCCAGGTCTACAACCTCACCCATCTCAGCCCCGCCACTCAGTACAAAGTATGTGTGGATATCCGCAGCATCCACTACAACCATGACACCAAATGCGTCAATGTCACCACTAAGGGATTAGAGCTGGCAGCCAAGGACACAGAAAAATGGGATGCGGCAGTAATCACTGTCTTTGGTGTGCTCTTGGCTGTGATTTCAGTGGCCTGCCTGCTTATTTATGTGTCTCTGAGGAACCACCACCTTTATGGGGATATAAGGAAATGCGACTCCAAAGCTTCGCTGACACCAGTGGAAGCTACCGGTATGCACTCTTCTTTCTTTACAAAGCTGTGGGTTTCGGGTAAGGGACTGCCGAGCGGAGTCGAAGTGAGAGCCACAGTCATAAATGTATCTGACAATGCATTTTAAGAAGCGCAGCTTTGTAGAGCACCACACACCAACTACAGTGAATGGACAAGGCCATGGGCAGGGGCGGACGATGTTGCACTGTTTCAAAGGCATACGCATTCCTGGCCCCCAGCTCAGATACACTGGCAACACTATTTTTGGACTGGGAACAGTTTAAAATAGACTACATGCTATCCCAGTTTCAACCCTAGTTGAAGTGGTTGCTTTGTAACCGTTCCATCAAACCAAGCTAACATCAACAGGAAGGGGTATTTACTGCAAAAAGATATATTTCAGTACCATTCATACAGAAATGCAGGCAGAGAAAAGAAAGTGAAGATAAAGATGCTGATGGTCAACTCTCTTGTAATTGACTGTTAAATGTGTTCAGAGTTGTGGAACTGTCTGTGTGGTCCCAAGCAATACCGTCTGTGCTTTGTCAAACATCCATAGACGAGTTAGAGATACAGTAATAACACCTGTCTATTATGGGAAGGGAGATTTAGTAGAGTAGACAAATAACAGTGACTATGGTGTAAGCCTTTTGATGAAATATACCCCCTTTTTCTATTTAAAAATGGATTCTTGATTTTTCATGGAAATATTGTTATATATTCTATTATGTTGATGTAATGACAAATCCTCTGTATGTGAACAGTTTAAATGGATTTTAAATTAAGGCAAGGAGCAGACTACTTTTGATTACAACGTCACATTAAGCTTAATGAAATTCAGCAACAAAATGGGTACCCAGAGAGGATGTTTGCCAAATGGCTGTTTATGCTTTGTAGTTCTCATTGCAACGGTGACTGGGAAATAATGCGGACACATTGGACTAAAGCAAACACGGTTGATTAAAACTGAGGTGAGTGATGTGTTATCTCCTCAAGAGGTGGTTTGTTATGCCCTGGTAAGTGCCTACAACAAGAACTACATGAGGTAAACAGAAAAGAAACTGAAGAACTCCGTCAGCCACAGCAGAACATCGTCATGTCATCATTGCAGAATCACAAGCTATTCTCCAGTACTTTTAGTGGAAATACTTTCTCAGTATTTTTAGCATACATATTTTAAGGAAAACATTTCGTTGTTGCTTTGGGTGTAAAGTTAAAAAGCCATTTTTATATTAACTGTATTATATGTGATCAATGGGCACAACAGACTAATTAAGAAAAGCGCTGAGAAAAAAATAAATGTCATTGTTTCTTTTACAAACAATTGCCTACTTTCTCTCTTTTGTTTTCTTCTCATGTTTGCCATACATAATGACCTTTTGCCATCATCTCGTGAAATGTGTCATGACTTTTATGTGACATTTCGAGAATGTGAAACGAAATATTGATAAGTGGTACAGAACAAAAGAAAAACCCTCCTCTGAGGCAGACCACAGGGGTGAAGTCGAGGGACTACAGCTGAATGGTTGAATGGTCGTCCTAACCCTGGGAAGAAGGGAGAGGAAAAAAAATAAAAAACAGCAACAAAAGAACAGAACTCATTAGCCGCCTCATTAAGAACATGTTCGTCCTTCAGCTGGTCTGAATATAGTCACTGTGCTACAGCTGCTACTGTTCGTGCTCAGACGGGGACACAACGTCCCTGCAACACAGAGATGGAGTACAGTACAGGAAAGTCATGCGGGCTGCTGGGATAGAGCCGAGCCCGAGCTTCGGGACTCGCATTTTATTTGCCTTACTGAATTATCCAGCATTTCACATGAGAAAGCCGAGCATGATGAATAGTTGTCAGAGGCGGAGTGACATGGCGGATTTATCAAACGGGGCCTAACACTCATACATCAGGCCAGCCTTCAGCACCACGGACAGAGGCTTTTAGAGCCGAGCCATCTGTCAAAGACAAAGGGAGTTAAAATATGACACGCCGTGCTCCTCAGGTAACGCTCGGGTCGCACCCAGTCTGTCGCTTTGCAAATATAGGCTCAAATACAGATGCGAGAAACAAGCCCGGGCAGAGCTGAGAACCCACACAGCCCGTGTTCTTGTACAGAAAAACGTGCAGAGAGACAAAAATTCAAGGTCACTCATCGACACAAAGAGACTCGCGGGAGACTCTAGAAGACAGCACATTAACGCACACGCCGAATCAACCGAGGTTTCGTACGGCTTCAGTCGTGCTGCGAGGAACGCAACATGACAGCAAAAGAAGCCCCTAAATGAGTTCACCGAGCAAACATGTTCCCAGAGATTAAAGCAGCTCATGGATATTAGCCATATTGTTCTTGTTTTTTTTTTATTCTTATTATTTTTCACACAACTCATGATTTGATTACATACTCGAGTGAATAAGCTGAATGTTATCCGCAAACTCATCTCTCCTGCTGTCTGTCTCAATCTCATGCATTTCCACGATCGCTTTGTTTTCTCTTGCTCTCCTCCAGCCGTTGACACCTCCCTCCCCACCACTACCACTGACAGAAATATGAGTTCGAAAGATAGCTCCTTTTTTTTTTGTGTTGTCTGAATTTGTACATTCAAAGCAACCTATATTAGAAAAAAAAGAAGAAGAAGAAAAAAACCCCTCTGGATTTAACTTAAATCCCACATGAAAAGAACCAGTGAGCTGTCACCATTTAATCCGCAGTGAGGAAGGAGAAATTATGTTTCTCGCTGAATCTTCAAATATTTCAAATATTAAAACCACCTTGTTCTATTCAAAAAAAAAAAAAAAAAGCCATCTGCACTGAGGCAGATATTAAAGCATTCTCTGTGAAGGCTTATAGATGGGTTGTTCCTACTGGTTACATATTCATTTTAATTTCGCGAGGATCATTGTCGGGCGGCCTGAGATTTGATGGTGCAATCCACCGGTGGGAGGTGCAAGTTCAATAGCGTCTTTATTTATTTCATTTTTAACACAAGGCAACCATTAAGTCAGTGGCTGGCAGGTAATTTTCCTTTTTACGTGATTAGACGAAATACATGTAAAAAAAAAAAAAGTATGGAGTGCAGGAAACGTGAATTTGTGAGCCTGTTTAAATTTTATAGAATTATTCAGTTGATTCAGACCTGCTGCTGCAACAGTGTGCATACAGGAACGCTGGGCTACAATCAATTTCCCTCGAGCGTGTAGGAAGGTGCTATTTAAACACTTTGTCTTGAGCAGTTCTCCAAACAGCTCATATTTATACTAGTTTTATTCAGAAAACAGCCTGAATAAATGTTTTTTTTTTTTCTTTTTCGAACGCTGCAATGAAATATTTAATTTCTCCTCTATCTGAGATAAGATAAAAAATAAAAAAAAAACACTGCAAGGGCTGCAGAAAGCAAACAACGTTCACGCTGCTAACGGCACTTTTATATGTTTGAATTATCAGCTTATTAAAGTTACAAACTTCCACATAGGTCAGCCAGTGTAGCTACAGGCAGCCACGTTCCAATGAAAAGTGAAATGTCAACATGCATTTACAATCCTGCTGCTAACACTATATTTAATACCCCCTGCCTGCTTTTAAGAGGCCTTTATAGGCTGCTGTTGGAGAAACAACCGCGTGACCTATGGATTGCAATAACAAAGCGCTGATTGCTTCCATGACAGAATGAAAACGCCTTCGGAGTCACGTGCGAGTCGTGCATTAGGATTTTTGACCCCTCTATTAATTAAACATTGGTTTTGCAGCGGCGGCAGCGTAAACTGTTTCATGTCTCGCAGTCTTTTTCATGTGTTTACACCCAAGTTGATGCTAATGCCAGTGACAGGTGGATTTTTCATACACACCATGTATCTTCGGTGAGCCAGAATTTGTCCACTGCAGCGCTATCGTGAACACGGCGATGCTGTGTATTTCCTGAAAAGTAGAGACAGAACGTCGCGTCGGATTTGCCACGACTCGTCAAAGAGCGAGCAGTCAAAAGACATTTGTGTGTGCGCATTTCTGCTCTGGTTGGCCTCTACTTGTCTGCATTGCTATAACCGTCGCTCCCAGCATGTCCCAGCTTAAAAAAACATTCTCCCAGCCTCTGCATTGCAATTATAGCCACATATCTTCATACAAATTAATTAGCATGCAGGCAAAATGCCCAACAAAAACACAGCTGCTGTAAGTCATTTCCATTTCAGATAGGGTCCTTTGACATGTTTTCTGATTCACCACTCGCAAGACACCGCTGAAATCTCACATGTGAGGAAGAAGCCGGTTGAGTCGGAGGTTTCTCGATGTAAGTAACCCGTCATATTGATAAATACGCACCCATAAGTCTTGCTGAGGCCGCTGTAGAAAATCAACCTGGATTGAATGTTGGAATGATATGACTCTACGGAGAGCTTTTTCACTAATTGGAAGACCCATTCTCAAACTGATGATTGGTTTCCTGGGCTGCTGATTGATTGCTGCTTCCTTTTGTCTCACCGCTGTTTCCTCTATGAAGTGGGCATGCAGCCTGCGCCTGAGTCGGATCGATGCGGGGACTAATGAGTTATTCACATGCATGCTCACATTAATGATGGATTGGAATTGAGGGGAGGAGGGAAAAAAAAAAAAAGAAGAAGAAATCACGTTCCTAACAAGCAAACATGTAAGGACGTGAAGGAACACCCTGTTTTTTGTTTTTTTTTTAATCTTAGGTGGGTTTTTAAAGCATTGTCGCCTAATGGCACAGATGCACCGTCGCTCCCATCAGATTCATTAGCGCTGCTGAGGACATCGATATTCATGGTAGCCCACATTAATCACCACCGAGCATTAAAGTCCCGTTGTGAAATGGTGGAGGAGCCACCTACAGTTATAGTCCCTGTGTAAGTACAACCTTGTTTTTTTTTTTTTTTTTCTTTTTACTGCGGCCATGTTTACGTAATGCTTCACCCAGATCCATCTGTACAAAGACCGGCTGCAGATTTTGCTCTCCATTAGGCAGATGGAAGGTTTGAAGAAGAGTTAGGTAATAGTTGTTCACGCCGGTTACAACAAAGCCTCGAAGGCGGATCAGACCGGCTCTCCTCATCTCACCTACAGGATACCTATAGAAATAATATTTGCAAAAGCATGCGTAAATGCAAATTTGCTCTCTGGTAATTATGCACCGGCCAGATTGACAGAGCATCTGCGCCAACTGTCACAATTTTTCATTTAATCAGGGGAGCGTTTGAGAGGAGGAGATGGAAATGATGGGGAATTATGAAACTGGATGAGTTTCTTTTTTTTTTTTTTCCTGTGCAATTGTGGTTTTTCTTTCTCAGTCCGGTGACTGTCATTTATCTGGACTGCTCAGTAAAAAATACAGAAACATGAAGAAAAGTACATGTCATACATGTAATCATTTTTTTTTGTTTGTTTGTTCTGCGTCTCAGGAAAAGAAAAAGAAGACTGAATTGTCGTCTTTGCAGCAGTTACAATGCCACAAATTGCAGGTTTTCAGACAGCAAAAAACAAAATTAAGCATTTTGGTCACAATAGCGATAAAAGGCACGAAAGAGAAAAAAGCAAACGTCAATGATGCTTAGACACTTCAAAAAACATAAAGTACAGCTTTGTTTTTTAGATAGGTGGTTTGGTGATTTTGTGTGTCTGTTGACTGGTAAGTGAGGTGTCAACGCTGGCTGGCTGCAGTGAATACAAAAATAAGGAGAGACATTAAGTTAAAATGAAAAAAAAAAAAAAAACAGCAGCATATGAAATCCTCCTGTGGCAGTGCCGTGCAACTTCTTAATGTTTGTTTCTGACAAAACCTCTTTCTGTCAGCTGGAATAGCTTCAAACATGGCTCGACTAATCCGAGTAAACACGATGTTAGACAGCTGAAATTATTCCGCTAATTCTCATCTGCAGAGCTCGCTTCTTCTTGCTGCAGTTAAAGTTTGATTTGTTAATCCTTGGTGAATTAATGATTATTTTCAATAGCTGCTCTTATTTTTTTTTAATGAAGGCAGAGTAGAAAGAGTTTCCACCATCATTGAATGTCTCTCAGCTCGACACCCTCCACGGAGCTTTGACCTGGAAGAGCACAATCAAACTATTAATTTCCTATTGTTGTGGTGATACTGCCATCAATAATAAACCACTGGATCTTCAGATGCTGGGAGTGCACAAAGACTCTTGTGTTCACTCTTGCAGCTAACAGCAGAACATGTTTTGACTGAAATATTTAAGGGGTATTTGGTTCTTCACTTGGAACGTAGGATTTCCGTAAAATTCTTACTGGTTTGTAAAGCTGGGAGGCTATTTAGGTTCAGGAATGGCAGAAATAAATAATTTTATAACTTACGACTGCAAAACACAATTAAAAAAAACAACATTTTCAACATATGGAGCCTTTAAAGTTGAGGAATCACCGTGAACTAATTATAAATATTACATTAAACTTGATAAGACCTTTGAAGCATTTGAGAATCAGAAGTTAAAGTGTCTGTCAGGGACTTCTGTAACATATTTCATTTTAAAGTAGTTTTCTCTAATTAAAAACCAACTGACTAATAGAAAATAGATGGCTGTCCCCTTACAGAGATTATATTTGCAATGTAAATACGTTTATTGCTTGAATGAAAATGTTCCAATTAAATGTTATATTTTGTGGTTCCATTTGTTTAATAACTCGAAGAAACAATGATTTCAATTAAAGCTCTTTTCTCTCACAGCATTCCATTTATTCAGTGCATATGTTGTCCTGTGAGGGAGGGAGCTGAAACTTTAACCGTGAAGACGACCACAGATTTCTGATGATGTCTCATCAACATACATCCCCAAAGTGAAGGAGTCGTCTGTTGTAGTTGAGTTTATGTATTTATATCTTTAAAAAGTCTTGTTAACTTTAACGTGAGCTGAAATTTTGCAGGTGTGAAATTGGATTTGTTGCTTTGGCGACGGCTCCAGATGAATTTTAAGCAAGATTAAGGGAGCTGAAAAATCAAGGCATGTATCAAATCATCAATAATCAAATCAAGCTATCTCGGAAAGGGTTGTGCATTCCAAAGAGATGGGCTAAGACTTGCATATAGGCATTAATTAAGTTAGATGAAAGAGTAATGTGGTTTTTTAAGGCCCTTTTTCACTCTTTGTGGATGTATAATTAACATCTTTAATTTACAAAAGTGCAAAATGTTGTCCAACATGCATTCAAGCACCACAGTCGTTCGCTACATCAAGTGCGCACTACTAGCAGAGGGGTCAATGGCCTAAATAAAACGGCTCCACGGGTCTCCTTCATCATAATGGGTGGTCCTATTCTTTCATGCGGCGATGGCAGCGTCGGGTGCAGAGAGGCGTGGATTTTATTGGACGAGGGTCGAGGCTCGAGAGGACCATTCAGCGGATGAACACCTGCGGAGTCGTGACGGTAATGAGCCAAAGTGCCGTGCGCCGCTTCCCAACCGTGTGTTTCGAATTAACCGTTCGCACGTGCCGGCAAATTTACACGCGTGACACTCATCAGTTTTGTTTCTTCGCTCAGGTTTTAATGCTAATCAACCGAGAGGAAGTGGAAGACAGCGCATCTCTCTCCCCCCCGCTGTCTGTCAGGGTTGTTTACACCAATGTTTTAAACTCGCTCCCAAAATGAACACACAAATGGCTGCAGTCTACCATCAATCATCCTCCCAACCCCCCGGCATGTGTGGATGGCAGCTCTGTGTGATTCCTTGCACTGTGGAGCTGCATGTGGTTCGCAGTAAGGTTATACTAAACAACCATATTCCTTCAGTTCATTACACGCTTCCCTGGAAGCTAGAATAACAATAACCAAGGCTGCGTGTTTGATCTTCATTATCTTTTTGATAAATTCCCTTTACTCTTTCGCTCCTTTTCCCACTGTTGATATTTGCGTTTTTCTCTTCTCTCCAGCGTGTTTCCTCTCATCTCCAAATAAGACAAATCCAGCAGTTTAGATTAGATTGTGGTAAAACTGAATGACCGTTTCATATTGATGATAATTGTGTTTTACATAAATTATCTATCCGGAGTATTTGCAATTGAAATGAAGGGAGCGGGGTAGTTAACAGTCTGGCAATCTGCTCTTCCCCATAATGTACGCATCCAGAATGATGTTTCTACTGACTGAAAGCTGTTCATCTATGAAATAAAAGAAACTGAGTGACCTATTAAATTGTATTATGGTAATCGTGGAATTAGCAGCAGACTGTCAAATACCATCACATTCATTATTGTCCCAATAACAAATTATTCTCTCTGGAGGGCATGTTAAAACATTTTCCTCTCGCTGGGGGAATGAAATCACAGTTTTGTGAGGCCCAACAGCAGAAGAGAAAAATTTGTCAAAAAAAAAAAAAAAAAAGGGCAGAAAAATAAATGAATATAACTAAAAGCTCTGTATTTATGTACACTCTGCGCGACTAGTTGTAGAAATGTGTGCCATTTGTAAGCCCTGTCTCAATTCTGTCAAAAGAGAAAGCTTTCCTCGGCCCTCTGAAGTACGTCCAAAAGAACATGGGTGATAACGAGGGCCTGGCTCCTCTCTCTTAGTCCTGCAGGCCATTAGTGGGAAAGGCTCCTCGCTGGATCTCGGTTCTCATAAATGACTATTTCTGTCTCCGTTGGCTTTTCCTTTGGAGTCGGGAGGCGCTCGCCGCCGAGCTCTCCTCGCCGGCTTCAAACGGGGGAGTGCAAAGATTGAGCAAGTGCCATCGTTCGTAACTCTGGCGAAGGATTAGCAAGGTGAGAAAATGTGAGAGGGGTTGCGGAGCCTGATCAGAATCAAAGCCGGTGCTGAGGTAATGATGGGGATTCAATCAAAGGAATGGGGCCGCTCTTCGAACAAAGAGGTCTTAAGCAGTCAGAAGACGCTCTGATAGAACTCACACAACCACATTAGCGTGGGATTCAGGTAGGCTGCCAAATGACTGGTTACCTTTTTTTCTCCTTTATGTTAGACAACAGCACATCGATTCCACTGATAGGTCTTCATTTTCTATAGATTAAAACATCACTTTGTTTTTTTTCCCCCGACTCGCGAGAGCATAAATTTGAATCGCTTCAACCCAAACCGGTGCTTTTACTCATCATTCATACAGCTGGTTGATTTCTTGTCATCTCTCTCCCCCCGCTTGCGCAGTGTATTTTCATAGTTCAATAGTCCAAATTGGATATTGTTTATGATGCATGATATTGAAAACAGACAGACTCCGGAGGGACCGGCGACAGTCTCGTCAACCGACTGAACAAGCTAACAAACAGATCCAAGTGATTTTTGTTGATGCTCCGAGACATGTAACTCCCCGAGCACAACAAAGGGACATTCATTCTATATTTATGCCACCACTGAAGTGTCAGAAATATTGATGACCCTGGGCAGAAATTAGCCTGCTTGTCAAAATAGAATAGTGCAAATGCAGGGTTTTCTTTTCATCCAGTGCAACGCTCGCAGCCTCTTATCACGTAACCAGAAATTGTGACTGAACAAGCACAAAGCCCTGACACACTGGATCATTGTCAGTCTAAATTTAAACTAAGCACATCTGTCACTTTGTCTCACTGATGCACAAAAATGCTCCAAGGTTATGGAAGTTACTTGCTTAATTGAAGTGAGACAAGTTGTTTTCTGTTATTGCCATTAGGGAATTTCAATATCAGCGTGTATCTGTCACTAAATGCAAATGTGGAAATGAGCAAGATGAAAAGAAGGGGTTTTAAAAAAAAAAAACTAAGATCCAGGCAAAGTCTGACACACCCCTCTTTTGTTTACGTTTACTTTGCTAACCGAGTTAGAAAACTCTAATCCAAAATCACTTTTCACAGGCCCAGACTTGTAAGTAACAGATGAAAGCATTGATTCCCGTCTTAGATCGATTCCTTTATTTCCTTGACTCAAAGTTCACCATCAAACTCTTAACCACAAACAGCCAGGCCAGGCGGAGAAAACAATCAAAAAATAACAATGAAAAACATCAGCGCCCAGAAAAGACAATGGCAATTGATCAGGCATTCGGCGAGAGAGGTGGCATCTCTCCTATCAGATTCATTAGTTTTCCGGCCGCTCTGACATTTCCATTTGCACACTCCAATTGACAAAATAAAATACCCGTTCGGCTCTCATCCCTCAGCTCCACGCTGGGTAATCACTCCTCCACTGCACCATACACCCCCCTCCCGTCCCTCCAGTGCAGAGTATAAAACATAAACAGAGCACGCGCCTTTTTTTTTTTGGAAGAAGAGTTTTGGAGGAGGCGGTAGCCGCTGAGCATCCCTTCAATCTGGGGTCACTTGTACAAATCACCTCAGGGAAGGGCACACTTCAGCTTATCATTTTCTTCCCATCGCCGCCTCCCTTGTCTCTTTCTCGGTCCTCTCTCGCTCCTCCTGAATACCTAAACAACTCCTCCGAAGTGCAGCCATCTCCTAGAATCACCATCACCATCTCCCTGCCAGCCTATTGACTGGCCGCATGCTCGCGGGGAGTCTCTCAGCCATCCATTTCATTTAGACACAACTTTTTGACTCCTCCACATTACGGGTCAAACAGGCTCTTTTCAAAAGCGACTCAGAACGGAGGTAAATTATACAAATTGAGTGGCAGGAGGGAAGGGAGCGTGGCTGAGCCTCGGCAGCTCCCTGAACCCAGACGACCTCGGGTTTCCTTAATGATGTCTTTGCCAGGCCAGACGGAGACACATTGGATGATTATGCTGCAGATCAGGCAGAAATCTCTCAGACTCACTTTTTTCTCTCGCTATACCCTTCCATCTCCACGCTGTCCTTCCCACAATCTATTAGCCTTGCTGCTTTTCTCTCCTTCCTCTCCATTCTCCTCTGCCTCTCCATCTTTCTCCATCTCGCCATACATCCATCCTTCTCCTCTCACTCCTTCTCTGTACATCCATCTTCCCGACTCCCACTTCCTCAGAACTCCACCCATTCGGAACAGTGGCAACATGCTGAGAGAGACTTTGGTCAAATCTGATGATGGTCCCTTCCAACCGTGGCATTTAATCAATTGAAATCTTATTTTGGGGATGAGCAGAGAGGAAGTTGTTTTTTTCATGAGCTGCTCTATAATAGAATAACACAGCCAGAAGGCCAGGTCCCTCATCACTGGGGACTCCATAGATTGAGGTGATCGAGTTGTTTGAAGATGAATCTTGAATACTGCCCACGCCGGCTGGCAAGCCGTGCTCCACTGTAACTCACTTGAAATTCAGTAATGCCATATATAAATGTCAATTAAAAATGCAAAATAGAAAGAATAAAAGCTCATGTAACTGCTGAAGCTTATTTCATTTGCATAACGTGCATTTAGGGAGTTTTTTCGTGGAGGTAAGAATACGCAGTCGTAGATTTCTGCGATCTATCTTGGTATCAAATCTTCGGCTGGTTGGTTTATCAAACCGGGTTAAAGCGCTGCTAAAATGAGAATCTCTTCCCCAACACGGACCTGGACGAGACGGCGGCATCGTTATAGCGGTTACGAGCGTAACAGACTGTCACCAGCTCTAAATGAGCATCCAGTTAAGATGCAATATAAGATTACTGAGTTAAGATGCAATAAAACAGCAGCTACAATATCCAGTTCAGATGCGTAAACAGCTATGATTTCCTAAAATGATTAAAAAATAAATAAATAAACAAATAAACAGCATTTGTAATTACCACCCAGACTGACGCGAGCGTCTCTTGATTGAACACCCCTATCAGCTATCAGCAAGCTGCAACCCCGTCTCCACAAAATTACATTTACATACAACGACACTGAGTTCTCGATTGCGTTTTTTTCTTTTGGGGGGAGGAAACATATTTTCTGCCAAATTATGATTTCTGACATATCAGAAATACGTTTTTTGTCAGTACACACCCTAAAAATATTTTTTATATATATATTTTTTAGGGTTTAATCCCTAATATGTAAATGATTCAGGTATAATCACACCTTAAATAACACCACAGGCTCTTAACTGCAATGTCTAGATTATGATTGGTGTTACTTTCATAATCCTTTTTCCTGGAAGGCACTTTGGCACAGCGGCGGTTGTCTTCGACGTGTTACATTAGAACCTTGTCTTAACTATTTTATCTTGTTCATGCTGTATGTTTGCAATCTTATTCATTTGCTGAATTTGTTTTAATGTAAAGCACTTGATTGATAATTTTATTTTTCAAGGAGCTATAAAAAATAAAGTTGCTATTTATTTTATTGCTTTACTGCTGTTCCTTTTCAACTAATCAGATATTGGATGAGGTGGGACCAGTCACCACTGTCACAAAGAAAATGGAGAATAAACTTAAAACATGCAGGAAAGGGGATGTGCTTTGACATTTTTTCTAACCTAACAAAGAAGTTCTGGTACCTAAATCTTAACCAGCACGTTCTGACTGTTGTCAAAGTGTCAACCAAATGGTGATATTTAGTTTTAGTGCCTAACCATAACCAAAAAAGAAATGACTGAAGAAACATGAAACTCAGATCTAAGAATAAACGTCCCATATGGGATGCCAGCTATGGTCTCCTGGATGAGAGTCCTGTGCCGACTTATGCCTCCATCTTCCCCACCTGCCTCCTTATGTGGACTTTCAAACTGGAAGCCTTTCCAATTATGCCATATGTGAGGAAACGTGCTTGTTCCAAATCGAAATTACATTTCTTTGAAAGCGTAAATGCAGAATGTAATTTAGGTGGATAGGAAAGCAATATTGTTGAGACAAGGTCGGTGAGATGGCATTATTTATCAGCACCTTTCACAGCGGATATAAACATAAATATATAGATATATTGCACGTATAAAACCACTTTCTAATCAGACAGCTTAATAGCAAAGGTTTGAGAAAGAAAGCAACTTGGTCAAGGTTACATTTAGATTAATTATTCTGAAGATTAAAATCATAAAAACCTGGTTGAAATCAGATATCAGCTAATGATCGTGGCTCCTGTCATTTCCAACAGTGTCTATCATTGCTAAAGAGCTTCCACGTAAACATTTGTCGTTTTCGCCGTTTGCTGCAGAAAACGGATGCTGCCATTTTTCTTGGGAGAACAGCCTCAATAAAACCCGATATGATGCATTTTGAATCGAGAGTTGCTCACTCCATAACTTTATGCCTGTGATAGTCCCATATAAATAAAGAATTGTTTGCAGCACTAATTGCCTATTGATATAACACGGTATTGATTCAGCCTACACACAGTTCATTAAAGCTTTGACATTTGCTGTCTTAAACATGCAGAGTCGGGTTGGTACGCCTATAGCCAGGAGGATGAATAAATAATACGATTTTATAAGATGTTTATTATACATGTGGAACTTAATGTATGCTGTAATACATTTGATTTGATTCCAAACATAGAAAAATCGCTGTTAAACAGAAATGCCTGTGAGCATTGTGTACCATTTGATTCCTTCCATATGCAACTGTGCTTTTCACAAAAGTTGGTGGTGAAGAAGAGCCCAAGTTTCCCAGTATTGTTTTTTTTTTTTTTTTTTTACTGGCTTCACTCATGAGCATGCTGGAGCTGTAAGCCTGCAGGATATGAGCTCTGCATCAGATCTGCCATCTGACAGAAGACGCAGCCCGAGCCTGTGAAAGCCTCGACAACAGATGGACCGATGAGCGGTGGTCAGGTGTCATGCACACACAAACACGGGCCTCCTCACACAGGCACAGACGAGCAGGTGATATGCTTTTGTAGACGCGTACTGTAGATACTGGTTGTACTCTCTACACACGTGTACGTGCACACCGAGGACTGCGCGACATAGCTGAAGAATTCATCCTGATAAAATGCTTCGTTTCAGTCAATTATTGCTAATTGTTAATGACTTAATTTTAACAAAGACCCAGGTTAAGTGCGGAGTTAACAGCAGGCACACAAGTACCACAACAATGAAAACACACACAAATAGATGAGTTTACACAGACAGCTAGAAGTAAATAAGGAAAAGGAATCATCTCACCTCGACGCACATTAAATAAAGAAAGCAAGTAAAACCCAAAGGTGCACAAGGATGACAGGGAAGCATCACAATGACATTAAAGTTTAGAGTAACCAAGTGTCACCAGACTCCAGTCTCGTTGACCCTGAGGTGTCACTTAGGTGGGACACAGAAATGAGGGTCTTTTTTGATTGCTAAGCCCATCATCTTAGACAGGCAGCCACAGCTTCAACCAGAAAAGACCTGCACAGAATCCAACAGGGAGGGCGATGAAGGTGAAGGGGCTCCGATATCAAGGGATATGATAGGCTTTTATGAGTCAGAGAGGAAGCATGGGGAGGATTTGTTCAAGGTGGTTCGCATCTAATGCATTTACGTAAATTACACTGTCGAACAATTTCCGTATTGTTACTTATGAAGTGTCAATCGCTGGTATGTCTTTTTATCACCCAGGTCTATGCATAT
Source organism: Stegastes partitus (assembly GCF_000690725.1). NCBI lineage: Eukaryota > Metazoa > Chordata > Actinopteri > Pomacentridae > Stegastes > Stegastes partitus. The sequence goes on from NW_007577931.1 coordinate 294,308, forward strand.
CGACTCTGTCAGGTGAAAACAAGCACAAAATGACAACAATATGTGTATAAATGCATCAAAAATGCTCGTTGTTAAAGCAAAATGTTTGTCCTCAATGTATCTGCGAAACCTTCCCAGCGCTGAATGCACCTGGATAAGACGAAGGACAAATTTTTACACGTCATACTTTAGTGACAATCTTCCCTGAAGCTTGACTGACGCATTGTAGTAGCCAAACAATAACCGCACCTGGGACACAGAACATATTTTTCAGTCCCCAGCATGTTACATACAAAGTATAACACCTGCTACTGCCCTTGACCGAGGCACTGATCTTAGAAAAGAGTTGGTCCCCCAGCACTGCCGCGACATGCAGAGGACGAGTTTCCTCCCCGGAATTACCAAAGAATAACTTGAATCGCACAAAAGGTCAGAAGTGCTATCATGCAAGTAAACCATGCTCAGGAAGCTGCGTCCTGTTATCAAGCGCAAACACACACACACATAAACAATTTCACACAGAGGCTGATGCAGGTTTGACTGATGGTGATGATGATGGCATGGCATTTGGCAGGTCACACACACAGATGGTGGACACCTAGCGATTTCACTGGCTCGCTGCAGCGTGCTAGGTTTGGATCTGGAGCCTGACATTCGTGCTGCGTCCTCAGGAATCACAGGTTCAGAGGGAATGGAAGAGAGGGGGGTAAAAAAAAAAAAAAGAAAAGGCTCAAACCCCGCAGATTAACAGAGCAGATGTTCTCACCTCCTCCATCACTGGCTTGATGGGCAAAAGTGACTGCAGAGAAAAGTTGGCTTAAGTTTGGACTTGACTGACAGCAGTACAATGACTGTGGCTTGTCTGTGATTGTGTGAATCAGACGGAGTCTTTATCTAGAAAGAGCTTCTTTGAATTCTGGGTCTCAATTTAGCAGCTCTCACCCTCAGTAGGGATCTTTCAGACAGGCAGAAACCAACCTAATAAACACCAAACCATTATACTGCTCTCACTCTCACTGTATCTTTTAATGGATCAAAGTTATATAAGTAAATATGTGGAATATGTGACACTGGACACAACACAGCTGCGCCTTCTTTTCAGTGAAACGATACCGCAGGAGGAGTGTACAGAGTGTCTGTATTTTCTTGTGACACAGCACTAACAGTGGAAAAAAAAAAAAAAAAAACGAGAATAGGCTTGGCTATGTTTGGAATAGCAATGACCTTTGTTGTATTGATTGTGGCGAGGGTGGCTCCAGAACAGGCACAGGCTTTGTACGCATCTCTGTGTGGCATTGAAATTTGTGGCTTGGCCTTTTCTTGGAATACAAACATTCCTTCAACAGAAATAGACATTATGCCCCAATTAGAGTGCGCAAAGACACACAAGTGCTGTTCCGGAGAAAGCTTCCCCTCGACTTCCAACCGACTGTACCAGTGATGGGCGGCAGAGCCTCACCTGCCATCACAGAAAGACAAAAAAATATGTATATAATGATAAAGTCACCTTGGATTGCACAATCCCTCGCTAACTGCACTGGCTGCCATGCAGTGACAGCGTGCTGCTGTCTGTATGTCACCATAAAATGGTTCAAACACATTTAATATATGAACTGATTTTCCATAGTTCAGCTGGTGTACATAATAATGTACACTGTCTTTTGTTACCAACTGTATGTGTGTCTAACGGTCTCGTGTGCTGAGCGATCATAAACGGCTGAGAAGAGGTTCTAGGTGAGGCAGGCAGTTCTCTTGCCTCATGGTAGGGGGCGCTCGTGATCCCAGACATTCTTTCTTGTGATTCCGTGGCTGCAGAGTAAGTGACAGCAAGCTAGGTACAATCTACAACTAGCAAGTGAAGTGCAGCGAAGGAAGATCAGGAGAATTTTACAAAAAAGTAACGTATGTTTTTGTCCACAAGGAGCAGCACATAGACTTCATTTACAAGTAAAGGTAAGACTGCAATAATTTTTTAAATGAAACATGCATTTTGTGGGCTACAGTTTGTATGTATAAAGAATGCAGATATGAAACACAACACACAAACTGCTGCCAATCAAATAGCAAACAAGCTCCTCTGTAGAGTGCATATATTTGTAAATCTGACTCTGATGAAGTCAGTGCCTCACCAGCCATGAACCTCACCGCACGTCACTGGACTGTACACAGTAAGGAGAGGCAGACACAATGTACCTATTCAGAAGATACTGTACATGTTGTGTAGTACATACAGTGCTATCTTTATGGCGCCACTGTCAGTTCTGCTACATAACATATTACACTATTTATTAAAGAGGTTATACAATGTGGTAGCTTTGTCTCTCCTTGTCCTTCATCCATCCTTCATCCATCCTTCATCCATCCATCCATCCATCCATCCATCCATCCATCAGTATTTGTTGTTGGACTTCATAAAACAATCAAGTATGCACCATGTTGGAGATGATAATGGGCAGATCAGGAGAACAGAAATCACAAATCAGTAATGAGTCACACATCTGAGACTAACAGAGCTAATGAGGTTATTAATGCCTCCCGTGGAACGTTGTCCTACTGTTCCTGAAGGGCTCAGTACCAGTAGCCAGAACCAGAACTCACGGTGAAGCGGCATTTAGCCACTATATGGCTAGTATCCGGCTGTAGCCCAAACTGACATGTTCGCATCCATCATGCCAACAACCTGTTCTTGTCTTTTTCTTAACATCTGTGGCGTTGGGTCCGTTGAATAAAGTCGTATTTCAAAGTGGTCTTTTGTAGTCACCGGTTAAAAGTAGTCTCTGGTCACGCTATCGAATCATTGTCCTTTAAATGCAGAGCAGAAAATACGGCACCAGCTGAACAGGTGACAAATGTTTTGTTTCTAATAACAATAGAAATCATATTTACATTTCCGCTAAGTCAGAAAAGAAGACCATGTGTCTGCTATGCTGATATTTTAGTTCAGTCTATATATACAAGTATCCTCCTCTCTGTCTCTGTCTATCATCCATCTTCAGGATTTCTAGCACAAAAGTCCAAACCCAGCATCTTGGACCTGCCCAGGTGTGAATGGGAGTGATGGATGTAAGGTCTTTTATGATAATCTGGCAAGAACGTTGTTTACTCAGTGGAGCCACAAATACTGGCAGACTAGCACTAGAGGAGAACATGCTGTGTTCCTTTGTGTACCAAGAGACCAAGAATAGAATTGGTTGTAAACCTTCTACTGAGATCAAACTAATATCAAATTATGTTTTAAGTGTTTTTGACTTCAGAACATTTGGTTTTGTTGGAAACATTCATTTTCCTGGTGCAAGCATTTTTTTTAAATCTTAGATTTCTGAACTTAACAGACACTTTTTAAAGTTCGATCTTGGACACCTTCACTGACTTGCAAATTTCTTCACACTATGAAACAGGTTGTGAAAACCTTGAACGTCTACATTTCACGGTCACATTGTGAGACAGTTGTGAACCAAATGAAAACACGAGCTCTGAAGCTTAACTAATGCAGCACTGTTCTGAACTTTAATGTACAATGTCTGTTTGTATTGTGAGGGTAACTGGTTTATGCATTTTGTTCATTTCTGATGCTGTGAATATTTGTCTTAGCAAAACAACAACTGGGACACAAAGTACAGAAAGAAGTAAAAGAGGGCAACAAATATATATCTTTTGCATCTTGGCAAGTAAACTCTACCGAGTGAAGCTGCACAAAACAACAGCATCTGTCGTTTGCATCATTACTTGTCCTGTTTTCACACAAATCCGTTTATGGGTCATCAGCCTGAAGCTTCACACCGTCACCTCCAGTGTTTTGGCCGTCTGGAAAAACAAAGGGTTTTTTTTTTGGTTGTTTTTTTACCTTTTCTCCTTGACATTATCCCTAAATGTCACAAAGGAAGTATCTCAGTTACTGACAGTGTGGATAGCTCAGAAGTGTTGAATGTCACTCTGCACACATTGAAGGGAAAAACACTGATCTAAGAGATTTTGTTTTCCTACAGCACATTTGCATTTGAATCCCAAGACATCTCTGGTGAAGGTTCCAAACATTATGTCTGTTTCCAATCAAGCCAACCCAATGTAGCTGTACTTTTAAAAAACCATATTCTGCAATATTTAAGCCTGACAGAGTGTTAGCTTCGTTAGCTGCTGTGCTTGCATTTCACTTGCAGAAACCCTAATCTTCTCAAGTATCATCCATCTTTCTACACGTCAATAAAGTCTTCATCTGCCGTACTTCATATCTTCCCAATTATCGAGATATTCATCATATACACCAACAACCCAAAGCGCACGGGCCAAATTGATAATTTAAGGAAAATGAAAGAGTCTCATGAGACAACCGGTGCAAATTAAGAGTCAATAAAGCCCACTGAACTGCTTCTTCACTGTTCTGTGATTACGCCGCTAGTTTTCACGGTCAGCAATACCGCTAAAGAACACATTACCATTAATAGCCGAGACATACTGTAAAACTGTGATTCAACATCCCATTGACCCAAATAGAGGATCTGTAAAAAACAGGGAAGCAAGAAATTAGGTTAAATGTGTTAAGATTGGAGAATATAATGTTTAAAGTGGTGTCCTCTGAAATGAATTTACAACACGAGCAAGAAAGCGGCAGAATTGAGGCAGAGGAAGAGAAGAAGGTCTTTAATGGGCTTCTCAGATGACTAACTAAAGATCCCAGGCGCTTGGCTGCTAATTAGTTTGATTCACCAGCCATGCTTTAAGCATTGTGGTTTGTTGTTTCGCTATTATTTCCTATCTTGTGTTGGCGTCCAGTCTTTGAGGCTCCGCTTAGTGTGCCATGTGAGGCCCTATGGAGAAGAACGCCGGAGAGAGGCCCACCCCCGAGTCACAAGAAAATATTGTTGTTTTCTTTCCTCCGTGGTAAAAAAAAAAAAAAAAAAGGTTTCAGAAAGCAGAGTTGCTTGAAATTTACTGTAACATAGAGGAAAAAGTTAACTGAGATAAAAGGGCTAAACAGGACCAGATTTGCCAATAGAGTCTTCAGAGGAGCAGGATGTTGCAGCACATTGTCCTCGTGAAGGACACTTTCTAAGCAGAAATACGCTCTCCTCAAGGTGCAGCGTGGTGGCAGTGGACGGGCAGAAATTATTCAGAGAGCAGAGAGAGAAGGACAATGTGGTGAAGTAAACACACACACAAGCAAACAAAAGATTAAAACCATCATTTACCTTAAAAGCTGGAAACCGAAATTCCACATGTTCAATAGAATTCATCACTTTTGTCTAAAAGTGGCGCAGAAAATCGATGGCTTTTGGGCTCTAGGAGACTGGTGGTGGTTAAGTGCTTGGGTGATCAATAATGTAATAACCTTCACAGGGGTATGTAACCGCAATGAATGGTGAGCGTTTAGGTGTCAGAAAACAGGGGGTATACGCATTATGATACCTCAATTACTGGCTTTACTTTGATTATGAATATACAATATTTTATGATTGTGTTGCACCTTTTCAAATCACCACACTGTGACTGGAAGATGAATAGTGTTAGACACCTTTACAAACATTTCTGTTGTGGAAATAACACAGAGTTGTTAAATGTTATGTTGTGCTGACATTCACGGATGTTTCGGTCCCTTGGGAGAGCACAAGAAGAAGTGAATTTAACATCGACACCTTATAAAGGTAAAATCTGCACATCCAACTGAGAGAACAAAATCAGTATTCGGTAAGAGTCATGTTTTTGGTCACCCAGTAAATAAATCAGTCTTCTTTTAGCCCTATTTTGGTCTCAACCGACTCAAGCGAGAGATAATTCTGGCTGTTTAGTCAGTTGGTACTTCATCTGTCTGCCGGTAGTGCAAAGTGGATTTATCAGAGCTTTTTCAAGGGCCAGCTGCAGCTTAAGACAAGGTTTATATTAGTCATAAGAGTGAGGCAAAATAGTAAAGCTAAGGATCATTGAACTGAAACGGTGATATGAAAGACACTAAAAAGTTATGTGCAGCTGAGGGAACCTGGTTCTCTGTCCATTTATGATTAATAAAGTTCCCATTTCATGTTAAACACGGTAATTTCAGCCATTGTTAATATAAAAAAACATATATCATAGCTGCCTGAATTAGCATAATAAAATGTTGCTATAACCCGTGTCTGGTTTAAGTATTCTCACATCTGCTTGAACACTCCACTTAAACTAGCCAGTGGGTTTGAAAGGCATGTTTTCTATTCATTATGAGAGCCAGTAACTGTAAAAACGGAAAGTAAGGTCAGCTTTTCAACTTTCTGATGGTCCTTTAACCTCTAATCATGTGTGACGGGCTGTTCCGTTGGGAAACCGAACCAAATCCAAGCTTTAAAGTGTGGTACTTCATCACAGTCCCTCTATTCTACATGTCAAAACTGTACTAGAATAACCCAGATTTTGACAAAAACACAAAACAATCCTGCCCCCCTATGCACAACTGTGAAGCCATGAGGGAATCAGCTGGAACCAAGAGTCGGTAATCCAACGTCCATTCAGCTGAACTGGGCTGAGCTGGAGGCAGTGTCCACACTGAGCAGATAGAAGTGTATACACGTGTGGACACAAATAAGAAAATGTAGGTAGTAAGATATCTATACGATGCAGAGTCACGTTTATCAGTAAGATCTGTGGGCCAGTAAAAAAAGGTGTATATGTTGATTTCAGTTTAGACTAAATAAACTACAATTTGACAGATCACTTATTAATACTACAATATTATACACTGGTTGTGTGTATTTCTTGTTTTGACAACTTTTCACTTCATTGCTGACATGAAAACTCTGAATGCGGCGGCTAAACTTTGTTAAATGCAGTTTCCTTTGGGGGAAAGCAGACCCCGGTTTTGACCTGTGTTGGGTGTTAAAGCTGCACAGTCAACAGACCATTTTCTAAACATTTTTACTCTTCTGCTGACTTTGAAATTTAACTTCCAGAGAGAGAGAGAGAGGGGGAAAAAAATAAATAAAATTGCTGGCTTAGCTTCCCCCGGCACAATGACAACACCTGAACCGGAGTCAGTGTTAGACCCGAGCCCGTCTTTACCAACAACACACTATTAGTAATGGAATTCTGATGATTTGACAATCAGATAAAAAAAACATGCCGCGCACGTCTTCTGCAAAAAAATAAAAAATAAAAAAATAAATAAGTGCGCTCGGTGATGTAGTGACTGCTGTGGTGCATTAAGCAACACATTGAGAAAAGAGCTGCTGCCTCTGCATATGTTTTTAGTATTCTGCAGGAGCGAGGTTAAAAACAGATGCCTGAGAAAAGGAAGTTAGTCAGTCAGGGGGAAGGTGTGCTCCTCTGTGCACATTTGTTTGATTCAACAGCTAAGAATCTTTCACTCAAAGCCTATAATTTGGCCCATGTATGCATTGATTATATGCAAAATCTTATATTAACGTTCAGTGTGTACGGCTAGACATAGAATCATCGCTAAAGACGTAAACTGTCAGTCACAGGAAGATGTCGACTCATGGATGAAGTGTGTTTGTTTAACTTCTTGTGTGTGACTCCAAACCAGCTACGTGCAGCAGATGGTTGCACGGAGCTGGTTCTGACGCTGTCAATGAATGCGATGCGAGGTTGAACGGTGCACAACACAGTGAGCCATTACAACTATTTGGGTGACAGAACTAGCAGTGGAAAAACTGTAATTAGTACAGCGAATAGTTCAAATTTGTAGCACTGGAGAAAGCTACGCTCAAGCTCACAAACAAATTGGCTAATAAACAAAACAGCCTCGGTTTCTTTCTGCTTCTTTTTTAAGTCTCCCCGCTCTCCTACCTATTCTAGCCTCCCAGGTAGCCATTAACGAATGATTTTTCACCACAGTCTCCTTTTTTTCCTCTGCTCGCCCCGTTTTACCCTCCACCCCTTCCCAAGACCCCTGCTCATCAATCGGCTGGTGGAGGGGAGGCTCGTCTGTCTCTTGCTTATCTTCCCTCACCACTCTGCAGTCATATCACCCTGACCTGACCATCCATCTTCTGCCATCTCCCTCCATTACTGTGTGTGTGTTTGTTTGCGTGTGTGTTGGACCTTGAGCTGCCCGACCACGTTGTATTTTTCCGGGCCGACTCCATCCACGTTTTCCCCTCCAACAGGGCCTGAAAACTCCTCTGCTCGCTGGCAGCAGCGCCTGTGATCTCTTGCTCAAAAAAAACAAAAAAAAAACGTCTGTTTGGTCTTGTGTAATAGAGAAACAGAGCGTCAAGAGGTCCGCCTCGCTTTCAGCTCCTAGTTTATTGCGGGTGATGTATCTGAAGACAACCGCTGACAGCTTTGCAACCCCTTTGAACCTCACATCAAAGGATGACAAAATGGTGGGCACTGCGTGGCAATTTGATCCGTTGAAATGAGCTGCAGCCATCAGATGTGAACTATCATTTATCTGACATTCAAAAAAGTTGATGGGAAGCCTGTTTACCCATCACTATTCAGCATTAAATTATTTCAGAATAAACCGTTCCGTGACGCAGCGCTCAGGAACTGAATATTCGTTCACGGCCAGTGACCAGTTCTGACTTAAAGTAGAAGTTTTCCCAACTGGCACCAACTCGCAACCACATTTGCATGATGCTAAGCTGCCCCACTTATCAGTTGCTGCACAAACTGCTGGATCTTAACTTTAATGGTTTTAAACTTGCCGCATACATGCGATAAAAAAATCCTTTTGGATCCCTCTGCGAAAATGTGTGCCTAAATACTGCGGGGTAAATGAACAGGTGCCAGAGATATGACTTTCTGGCATTTGTTAGCAGCACAGCACTCTATTTTAAACATTTACAGAGCATAGTGGAAGTGCTATCAAGCTGCAGCTCAGCAATCATTTGTTTCAACACCCTAGGAGGGAAGGAAAGATGAAACAATGATGGAAAAAAAAAAAAAACTAAAGAAAGTGTAGCTGTAGCATGTTGGTGCTCCGCAGCAGATAGAGTCAGTATCTCACTGGGATGTAGGCTATAATTGGTAAATACACTGCCAATTTTAAAGTAATATTACACACAGCTCCATGTTTTCAAAGAGAGAAGAGTCATGCTGTTTGGGGGAAAAAAAGCAGCCGTATTGCTATTAAAGGAAAGAGTACAATGTTCTTACTGTCATTGTTACATGTATTATGCAAACCACCTACAAATGTAGAGGAAATGAGTTCTGTGTTATGACCACAGAAGTAATTATGAAGAGGTACAGTTGGGCTCTGAGGATTGACTTTTCCAAGCTACACCGCCTTTGTTGTGTAACTTATAGAAGTGTGTTTGACTTAAAATGGAGAACAACTTTCTATCCACATAGAGTACCAGAATAGAAGACTACATAACTGCACATTCAGCAGATCAACATGACTAAAAATAATCCAAGGGACCTAATTAAATGCATAGCTGCAAGATAAAAACATCAAATGTACTAATTTTAAATACACTTTTTAAGTTGGAAAACAATGTGATGGGTTGCATGGACATACTGTTGCATCAACTTGTGTGTAATTTAAACTAAAATCTTTGCGTTCGTTGATTTAAGTCAAAATCAAAAGTCAAAAAACAGAGCCATCCCTTGGCCCACTGGTTCCAATTACTTCCGCTGGGGCGCAGGTATGTTCTGCCAAAGTGCAGGACCAATAGATATAAATTTTCTTTTGTCCCTGCTGCTATTTCCCTGTTAAATAAGTGATCGGTCTTGTCTTTTCTCTATTGTTTTCTGTTGTTGTTGCATGTGTGATTGTGGCAGTGACTGTCTCATTGCTGGCTGCACAAAAATTTCCCCACGGGGATATTAAAGATTTTGAACTGAACTGAAATTCACGTTCATGAAATTGGCTTGAAAACTTAATTTTTCTTCACCTCGAGTTCATGATTGTGTGTTAAAGAACCAGAAGGCTCAACAAATAGAACACAAATGTCAATATCTTGTACAAATAAGAAAATCTTTTTGGAGCACTTGAGTTTTTAAAATGTTTGTCAACTTAGTTTGTGTTCTTTATTGTGGTAATTTAGCACCTAAAAATCCCTTTAAAAAATCATAGAAAACCAGTTGACTTTCTGTGAGTAATCAACTTAAAATCCTGCCAATCGTTATATAATCGTAATTACAAATTTGATTGCAGAGGAAAAGCTAATTCCGTCGGCTCAAAGGAGTTTTTTGGTTGAACCATATTTCATTAGAAGTTGTCATAAGTTGAAAAGACTGACACAAACTTTAAAGTGAATTTTTGTCAAGGTTGTAGAACGGCCTTCCCAAAGTCTTGACTTAAACCTTATCAAGAATCTGTGGATGTGCTGAAGTTTATGTCCGAAAACCAAACAAATTCAGTTGAACGGCACCAATTCTGTCAGGAGGAGTCAAAGATACAACCAGAGGCTTCTGGACGTCGACTGAAAGCACTTAGTTGAGGTAAAAATGGTCAAGGGATGTTTAACCAAATAGCAGCATAACTGTATGTACATTTTTGACTCAGCAGATTTAGTCATATTTCTAGAAGGTGTACAGTGAAGCCATGAAATAACCAAAATTCTAATTGTTTTTTTGTAATAAAGATGGATGTTTTAAAGATTCTATCTCAGAAAATTAGGAGTTAAAGGAGTCCTTGGAAACTTATAATATACATGGTCTTTACAAGTTTTGTTCACAGCTATATATGATAATTTTCAACGTTCTGGTCACATTTAGCATGTGATTATACATTTGAACATGCAGGTTACATACTAAGGACCGAATTAAGCAGCCGAACATTTACCGAGTCGCAGAATGTCAAGAGCTCCAAAAGACAGCGAAATATTCCAACTCAAAATTATTCTGCCCACTTCCAAGAACCTGACAGGAGAGTGTGTGTTAGTAAGTGACTGAGCGATAAGCCACACAAATGTGGGCTGCTTTAATGGAAGTATTTTCTGTTTCACTTTACAAGAGAAAAAAGGCTTTAAGGGTAAAACCTTCAAACAAACAAGGAAAAGTTTGCAACCAGCCAGGATGTCTTAAAATCAGTTTTATATTCAGCTAATGTGGTATTTAGCATTCTGCATTGCCTACAGTCTTCTGTGCTCCACATGCCAAATATCAAAAAGGTTTTCTGGCTCTATCCCTTATAATTCTGCTTAAGTCAGCAATGGACCTTTCTGTTACAGAGACCTACTGCATGCCTCAAAGCCAACAAGCCATCACTTGTGTCCATCACACATCACGAACAGTGTGTTTCCTTTTGTCTTGCTGTGTCTGAACTGTAACTCATTAACTGCAGAAAGTGATCTGGGATTAAATTAATGCAAATTGTGATCTAAACTTCTGCCCCACACGGCGTCTGCTGAGCATGCTAACAAACTCAAACCCCAGCGTGCCACACCACAGATGATTGTGTTGGTGACGAACCAGAGCAGTCAGTAAACCGAGTGGTAATGCCCGAAGTGGGATGGCCGCCAGCTATATTAATTTGTGTTTTCTTACTGTCCATACAATGCAGCAGAAGAGGAGCTAATTAAGAGGATGCGCTGTCTGCATGTTCACAGAGTCTTTGTTGTATTGTTTGCACGCTATATGTGTGCGCGCATCTGTCCCAGGGGATGCGGGCTGTCTCTTTCTTGTGGGTAATTATGGGTAATGTAGGATGACAGAAGAAAACAGTCACATAAACAGCAAAGGGACTTACAGCAACCTGATAAAAAAGCAAGCACGCAAACAAGCATAACGCATTCTGCTAGTCAAGCATGTTCTATAGCATGAAGTCACTGTCGGCCGAGGCCATTAGATTGCGTGAGCCAACAAAAATTAGCAGCAAAGTATGTAATCTGAATACTGCGCAGCATGTATGTTTGCTCCTGTATATCTCTGTGTGCGGACTCTATCTATGTTTGCATGTGCGTGTCGCATCTCTGCATGGAGTATCAATATCATCTCAGTGTGACCATGTGTTTGCATTTCTATCCAGCAAAGCGAGGCAATTTAGTGTGATGCATAGCGTTTACGCAACAGCAAATATGCAGCGAACACAATTACGGAACAACAGTAGATGTCTTCTTTGCCCTGCTGGAAATGGATCACCAGGACTCTTTTTTTTTTTTAATCCTAACAAGGAAAATGGAACTTTATCTATCAATGACGGCGGATATTACTACAAACTTGCTTCCCAAAGTGAGGGTCGGGACCCTCCAGGGAGTCACGAGACACCGAGATGATTTCCACAAATCGATTGAAATGTAAAAACGAATATTTGAAAGCCAAAAAAAATAAAAAAGAGTGGTTTCATTTAGAATAAACCATGCCAATAAAACTACTCGCTGTGCTCCAAGCATAGTGCACACTCACCTTATTAGATGAGTTTAACACTGAAATGAGAATAATGAGTAAAAAATCCCTAAAATATCACAGCAATGTAGGAGTCTGCTGCTTGCAGCACAAACAAACAGATTCCACCCGTGAATCTGCTGCATCTACATACTGTGTGTTCAATTTAGCTTATGTTTTCTGACACTGGTCTGTATTAAATTACTCTAAAATAATACTGTGGTTGTCAGGCTCTTGTTTTCTTGTGTGTTGTTTTTGGACAGCTCCATGGATAGTGGGGCTGTTGAGTCTCTGCCACTGTTATTTTGGGGTTTGGGGGTTGAAAAGGTTGAAAATATTCACCTGTAGAAAGGAACCGAGTCTGTTGTGTTACGAATGCTACATGCCGTAGCGGATATCCATCTCTGACCGCTATTTTCTGGTTTATAACCTTGTAAACATGGAGTCTTTTATATGCTGGGAGACACATCATGAGTGAACCAAACAGTAAACACCATGGCCGAGCATTTCTGCCTTAAAACTGCGGTGTGTCAAAAACTCTCAGACTTAAATATAACAAACTTAAGGAACCAATCCAATCTGTTTCTGCAGAATTGGTTTCTAGTTTGAACAACAATGGCTTACTCCACTATTAGAACTTGCCATTGGGGAGCATCGTGTAGTTTTGCAGTGTCTAAGCAGAGTTGTCGGTGAGCTGGTGTGCTTGAGCTGCACCAAGTGGAAAGGGGTGTGTGGAGAAAGAGGCAGGGACTTCATAGATGGCATATTTAAAAGGAAGCAATGCTGTAGAGTCTCAGGCATTTTAAGGCATGAAGGGATTATTTTTTATGTAAAAAAAACAAAACAAAAAAACCTTCAACTTATGTTATTTTGATAAATGAAGGGAAGTTTGTTGGGGTTTAATCAGTGGCCGGAGAGTTTTAAGACAAACGCACACTAATAAATGTCTGTTTTGTGAACTCGGCTGCTTAGTTGCAGATAATGCTGCAGAGACCCAAAACTTTAGGTATTTATATATGTTTTTTATGTTCTTTTTACTGGAGAAACATTCAATTTGCGAAACTTTGCCGAAAAACTAAAGCAGTGGTAAAAAGTCAGCATGGCTCTTTCCAAACAGTGCGAAAGAACGGCAACAGCATGCAACCCCTGATGAAACTTAAACCTGTAGTTCCTGTCAGTGTGCACAATAAAATAGAGGCGAGCTGTACAGATGTTGGTGTGCGTATATTTTTTTAAACTTTTGCTAAGTTTAGCTTCATATACAGAAAACAGACATGAATCTAATGCAGCTTTCCAAAACGTTTTCCAAAATGTGAAACTACTCCTTTAAATCATCACGTTTGCAAATTTAATTAAAGAGAGAGCCAAATGATAAAGTCAGTGGCTTATGAGCTATATAATCAAGCCCACTAAGAGGTAACGATGAGTCAATGAAGGTAATTTTAGAGGGATAAATAAAAGGAAATTAAAAAGAGACCATGTTGTTTCCCAGGTGTACATCATTTAGACTTCCTAGACACAGCTCAGCACGTCCGACAGCAGCATGAGCTGTGTTTGATCTCGCCGTATTACTGATATAACAGCACTGCTGTGGGGATGATATGAGCCCTTCATCCTTCTTAATAAATCAAACTCTTTGTTTAAATTCTGCAATGCTGTCTGACAACTGAAAAATCCTACAGAAAACACATTGATTTTCATCATCAAATATCAAGATATTTTCCCATTTATTAAGAGTTAGAAGAGAGACGTGTTTTACAGACACACAACTGCTCAAAAATGTTGTTTTTCAACGGGAAAAGGGTGACAGTTTTTTATTCTTTGAGCACATTTTCAGTTGTTATATCAGGCTTAAACACTTTTTTCTCTAAGCCCCATATAGGTACCATGCAGGATGATGATAATCCTTTCCCTCCCCCCCCACCTGCCTCTCAGGTTAAGGAATCAGCAGGCAGCCTCACCAGGAGACACAGAGCTCCCCAGGCATAAATCACACACCCACACTACTTTCCATCTCGACTCCCCCCCCATTTTTTTTTTTGTCTCCATTCCCCCTGTTTTCCGCTCACTGCCTATCCCTGCCTCCCTATTCTCTTTGCTCTTCTGCTTTGTTCCTCCAGTCCTGTTTTCATCATGCTGCCACAACTCCGCCATTATTGCTCATTTCGCCTCTTTCCCCCCTCCTAAACATTTCCTACTTTGTACCCACCGTCGTCTCTCCTCCTTCTCCCTTTGTCTGCCTCTCTGTCTGCCGCCCTCCCTTCCACATTTACATCACACCATCTTTCGTCTCAAACTGCAAGTGGATGAGTAGCCACCTGCCGAGTACAGCACGGGTGTTGAAATTATACTCAAATTATTATTCACTGTTAATAAGGCTTCGAGGCAAAGAGGTCAAAGAGCGCGAGGGACTGGAGAGAGGAGAGAATGAATAACTGAAATGCTCTTTTGATTGCCGTTTTTCATCATAGTCACTGGAGTTATTCTGGGAAAATGACCACAAATTGTGTTGCTCCATGTGTCCAGCTGCAGTGTGTGTTTGTGTGTGGGTGTTGCTGTGTGCGGGAGCACTTTTGTGTGCGCACACGTGGGGCTTTAATTCCAGCCTCCACCATCTAATTACTTAAATTGTGCTTACAGGTCTTATTGTACTGTACACTTCCCCTTGGAGAGCTGTACCCCGTCTTCCTTCATGTCTGCTGCATTAGCAATAGAAATAAGCACATTAGGCAATTTTGTGCTCCATAATAAGTTCTGCACCTGAGGGATGTTCCTGAGTAAAAACGTCTGGACAAAAAGAAAAACAGCTTTCTAGCCCAACAGCACTCTGTCCTTCTTTCCCTTTCTTTTCCTTTACGTCCCCTCCCTTCCTCCTCCTCCTCTTCTTCTGTCCCTTGTCGCTTGCACCAGGAGAGATGAGTTCCTCGATAGGAAGGCTCTTGTTTTTTGTGCCGGCCGGCCCTCGCTGCTGATTGCTCTGTGATTTTACAATTATTAGCGGATAGGACAGTTCACCCCTCCAGGAAATCGGTCCTCTCGGTTTTGTTGCCAATCAACAGGTCGAATTGCTTCATGTCACCTGAAACGATGGCACTTAAAAAGAATACTATGGAATTTTGGAAGCCCATCACTATCTATTACTCACTACTCATGTGTCTGTGTAATCAGAGGCTTCATTTCTTTACAGCCAACCTTTTCTTTACACACGGTTTGACAGCATTTTATCACATCCACATCCAGTATATAAGATGTGTACTGAATGTAAATCCTTCCTATTTTTTTTTTTACCACTGCTAAATAGGTTTTTCTCTAGAAAAGTGACAAAGGTTAAACCTAAAAACTTTTTGTCACGTGACTGAGGTCCAAAAAATATGCATAAAGTTTAACCTGTTGTAGGATGGTTCCACTCTAGTGTAAAAGCTTAAGATGGAAGAGGGTGAAGTCCTTTTGTGAGCAAACTACATAGTCTCAGCAGCATTTAATGATAAACTGAGGTTAGTATAATAACTGCTGTGTTGCAAGAAAACTATCCTGAAGTTATTTCATAGCTGCATTGGGACATGAACCAGTAACATACAACATTGCATCATCAGCATATAGACGAATACGTTGGTTATTCCCAACATCATTAATGAATATGGAGAAGAAAGGGACCAAGTATTGAGCTCTGGGGAACACCTAAAGATACATGGAGGTGCTGAGAGAAATAGAGATGTGCATCTACATTTTACACCCGAGAGGAAGTGGGTTAGTGAGAAAATAAAGCCGATGAGATATCCAAAACTATCTAGTCTATTTGCTAAAATGAGGAGACAAATGTATATATTTCTCAATATTTGGTGCCCAGTGCAGATATTTTGTCATTTACAAGTTCCAAAATGGCAGTCACACCCTCATAAACTGAACAAAAACCTGACTGTACATGGAAAATATGTTATGCTTCACAAAAGAGTAAGTTAACTGCTTTTTAAAAAGTTTCTCCAAAAGCTTGAGTAGGGTAAAGTGGATATAGGCCAATAGCAGTTTCAGTCAGCTCGATCCTCCCGCTAAAGAAGAAGACGTACACTGGCTAGCTTCCAGTGAGCTGGTATTTCAACAGTACGAATGGAAAGGTTAAAAATGTCCATTAGTGGTTCTGTAATGACTGGAGCTGATATTTTAAATAAAGAATGGAGCCAATCCATCTGACCCAGCCGGCATTTTTGGGGTCCAATGAGAGCAATTCTTTTAAAAGTTCTCTTTCGGCAAAAGGTTGAAAGGGAAATCTGCGACAGGCTGAACACAAACAAGAGACAGGAATTGAACAACCGGCCGCATGAGGAGTGTAAGTCGGATTAATGTGCAGGCAAATCTTCTTCAGACAGTTTGATTTAGAGAACCAGTCCAGACTTTATAAAATAATGAATGAAAAGATCACTCAAACGATTCCTATTGATGATCAGAATCTTGTCCCCCGTTGCTACTGAAACAGCATAACAATGGGCAGAGGCAGCCAAAGTTATAAAACCACGACTGATTTTAAAAAAGGAAACATTGATATTTAATTTTTTTGGATCATTTAAATATTTAAAAAACTAAATTGGAAGGAACATGTAAACATTTTCCCAGGTGTGTACAGGTGGTTAATGGTGTCATTTTGCAGATTTTTTTTTAAGATAACTTGCCAGCTTTTAGGGTACAGACGATTAACCAGTCAAAAGCCTTATGTTTCATCCTTGAGCCTGCAAAGTTTATAGATTAATTAACTGACACAACCGACTGGGGGCAAGTGTCATTTTAAACCAACAAAAGATCAGTGATGACACATAGGTTTAATGATGTTTGTCTCCTACACATTCCACTTTTGGTTCTGTCAGGTAACAGCAAGGAGAGATTAGAATAATACATATCAGAACTGGCGTTAAAATGGAGATTCAAAATGGTGCCGGCTATCAAACCTCAGTGCTAAAAGACAGAAACTGGTCTGGAGAACTTCATATACTCCTCAAACATGACTTCATCATCACTCTGAACATGGCGACCACGCAAGCGGGATTTCAGTTTTGGACGCAGATAGAAGTCAGATGGTGCAGGTAGGGTTAATAAGGTTCATGAGGCAACATTTCAAAGCCACATTTGGCTGCTTCTGCCACCTGCACTGTGAGTACAAGTACATTGTCCTGGAGCAACAACAGTCAGCGCAAAGCTTTGCCTTTCCCCTTTTTCTTTGATTGCTCCAAACGTCTGAGTTTTTGTGGAAAGTGATATAAGGCTTTACAGTATACAGCCACAAAATAGGTTACATCCCTCGTTCCTGCTTGAGGCCAAAAACTTTTAGGACTCTTTAAGAACCCCGGTATCCCGAAAGAACGTACTCAGGCATAGACACATGAGTCAGGAGGTCTCAAGCTCCATTTTCCTGAAAAATCATTGCCAATAAGTTAAGATACACACAGAAAAAAAGAGCTGATGAAAGCAGCAAACAGGAACTGGAGCTGTATTGCTGACAGGCAGTATCTAAAGTCATTTAGAAGAGAAATTCCTTCACTGATTACCTATAAATTAGCAGTGGTTGGCACATTCACCCCATCCCCTCCTCATTTATTTACTTTTTTTTTTTTTTTTAGAATAGCGTTTTTAAATTACATCACCATTAAGTAAGAGTAATACTGCCCAGGTAGCCTTGGCTATTTAAAAGCATTGTGATGATCACACTCACACCTCTTGTAATTACTAGGACATCAGCAAATAATGCAAAACAGTGGAACACTTAGAGACGACCTGAGATACGTGTGGAAAAATGTTCAAGGGCCACATATTAGCAGGGGACTTCCACTTCATTAACTCCAGTAAGGGCCTCTGTTTGTGCTGGAGGAGGAGGAGGAGGAGGAGGAGGTGCTCCAACACATGTGAGCATCTAGTGAGGCGAAGCTGCAAGACATTGAAAGAGCATGTGTTTGCTTGCAACATGAACACCAGTCCCTGCATTATGGCAAAAAAAAAAACACAACAGAGAGAAAGAGGATGGCGAGAAAGCAGCATGTGCGAGGTTGGTTTCGGTGTGTAAAGTGTTACGCGTCCTTTCTGGTGTGTGTGTGCAGCCTCGGCGAATTCCTCGAACAGGAAGACAGGGAATGTGCGAGTGATTTTGTCAAGCGTTTTATCTATCTTCAAAGCTACTTAAAAGGAAATTTAAGGGGAACAATGGGAACATTAGGGCTCAAGTGGTTAAGCTAACCTTCAGCTTTCATTTTCAAAGTTAGAGTCTTATAGAATAATATCATCCCACTGAATATGAAAATGTGTGCGGCAGCTACAAGACTGAAATATAGGACAAAGATGCCTCTTTCATAAAAACTGCAGTTTGTGTGTGTGTAGGTGTGTGTGTGTGTGTCTGTGTGTGTGTGTGAGTGGAGTACAAAATTTGGCGTCGCCTGAATAAAATATTTCCCAGGGGCCTCTCTACTTGGCGCTTTGCTGGGGGAGAGCCTGGAGCATCTTTTCAATATCACCCTGAGAGAGAAGAAGAGCATTCATGAAGGGATTAAATGAATTGTCACCCCGCTTCCTCTCTGCCTTTGCCACCAATAAGAAGGGGCTCACTGGGGCTCTCCGAGTGCAACGTAGTGTAGAGACTGGGGCGAAGGTTCGGATGGGATCATGTGATCAGATGTGCATGATTTGGTGTGCCGGTTTAAGTGACGCTGGATTCTAGCCAACGGGCAGGATTTCACGAAACAAATGCTTTTAAAAGCACAGACGATAATAGTAACAGTGGCTTCTCTTTTTTTTTTTTTTCCCCCAGTGTGAAATATGTGTAGCAACAGAAAAACCATAAACTACAGAATTTCAGCTGTGTGTATTAGACAGATCAATAGTAAATCTGAGAGAGATACATCATTTCCAAAGAGCGTATTAATCCTCTGAACCCCCAAAATCTGCTGGCGGGTTTGAAAAGGCATGCTATCTTTTTTTTTGTTAATTCCAAAATGACACCATTTTTCATAGCCAGAAACCATAAAAACAGGAAGAATTGTTGGATTTTCAGCCCTTCGGAGGTGAAGTACTTAAACTAGTCATCTATGACGTACCATTACATCAGAAAAC